>NW_010246140.1:9473-9729 GCF_000690775.1 Eurypyga helias
TGCCCTATCTTGGGTTTGCTTCCACTAATCCCGGCTCCTGGGTTTGAAAACGACTCAGCGAGAGGCAGCAGCCCTGCCTAGGTATCACACCGACACTCCTTCCCAAGCGTCAGCACACGCTATTCCAGGAAACATCGGCGGTAACAAACAGCACTAAGAAGGAACTTTGCCACGCCACAGTGAGGTTTAAACCAGGCTGAGCCTGGCACAGGCAGCCTAGGCTGGGGATGATCTCCACTGCCAGGTCCCGGTGCGG
>NW_010246140.1:9822-13123 GCF_000690775.1 Eurypyga helias
CCGCACGCTCGCGCGGTCACATCATCACGCTTCTGACACAGCGCTCGTTTTACGTAACACCTTCTCCACGTCACGGCTTTCTCAAGCGTACAGGTGGAGCCACCTCAGCTCCCAACCCCGCCCCGAGGAGCTGTGTGTACAGCCCATCACACACCTAGCTGTAAGATTTATTCCTAGGGAATAGATGTCGGTAGTGGGAGCCAGACACGTCTGGGACCAAATTTTTTTCTTAGCTAATCACATGCAATTTCTCTTGCTTCAAGAAAACTGTGCCAAGGTGATGGAGAAAGAATGTGGCCCGCAGCCTGGCTTCTCCCCAGCACAACATTTAGCTGTAGACAGACTTGGGGGTTTCAGAAGGAAGCTTTCCCAGCACCTGGCTGACAAATAACAGCCAGAAAACCCCCGAGCGCTGTGGATGAGAATGAGCTGAAAGACAGTAAACAACCCAGATGGGTTTCCCTGCTCTGACAGCACCCGTTTTTCCTTCAATCATCTGCACTGCAGTGAAAGGTGATGATATTGCTCCATTTACAGAGTTTTTCCTGGCCCGCCCCCAAGGCCACAATAGAGTGTGTTTATTTGGTTTTCATAAGGTCAAAGAAGCATATTTGGGTAACACAAAGTTTACTATGGACTTTCACCTTCGTGATCTTAAACCAAGTGTGACAGTTACAATGAAAAATATTTACTGCTGTTTACATATATTAGAGGGGGGGGCTTTTGGAAGAGAGAAGGCTTTCAGTCTCATACCACATCTTTCTCAACAGCTTTTTAAAAAATGATTTGTTGCACACAAGAGGAAAGAGCAGAAAATACCAAGATCTAGACTTTACAATGTTCCCAGAACACACTGCTGATCCTCTCGAGCCACCGACCACAGACAAGTCAGGCACATCCAGGGAGTTATTCACACTGATCCGTGGAGAATTCTAGCAACAAGTACGGACATTATGGATCACATACCTGGGGCTACTGTGTCCATGTACTATTCTAAAGAGTTGGGCAGAAGGTGCAGTAAGCAAGTCATGTCCAAGACTGTCTTTTCCATGGGACCCAAAAAACCACCGGCATGGCTTATCAGCTTACTTTGTCTGGAAACCTCACCCAGCTGGAGATCCATGTACGCAGACACGCTGCGCTGTGGTTTGTAAAAACAGGCCATCTGGCATGCACGCCATCCGAAAGGCGGTCTGTCCTACTCTCCACATCCCCAGACTCCATGGTCTGTTCAGTGACAGTCCTTTTTGTGTCTGTAGTGGCCATGGAAACAGCCCAAAATCAAGAGGATCAGGAGCCTGACACTGGTCCATGCCTTGGTCTCACTTTTCCAGAAGGAACAACTGCGAAGGAAACCATCCCTCCCTACCCAAGCAGAGAACGACCGGCAAAAATCCACACTCCTGAGACAGCTCCAGAGCTCAGAATGTGCCAGATGGGGACGGACATGAGCTGGTGCTGAAGTCCCACCAACACTGTCTCTGGACAAACCTGCCCTGGCCTTTTGACCCAGCATCTCAATGACTACGGTGAGCGCATGGAATGGAGTCTGACCTACCTCAGGTCCAACCCAAGCTCTGACAGAGACAGGGAAGAAGAAAAGACAGGATAAAATACACACCAATGTCACCAGAGGCATCATCAAGCTGTCTTACACCAGTGGTGTTCAAGCTGCAGTCCTCAGAACTTGGGGGGTTTCCATGGATGACTGCTGGCATCCGTGAAAGACGACTAATTAGAGGAAGCCTACTGTCAGGAGGACTTTCTGATGGGAAGTTTTGAGTTACTCAAGTGAAAAGTGTTGACAACCAGTACTCTAGGTGACGAGTTGCAGTTTCCCTGAGTCTTTGGATGCCTTGGGTAGGGGCTGACAGGTGATGCTCTTTCTCCTCCCACCTACACACTGAGTTATATTCACTCCTTCCCAAATTAGCTCCTCCTGGTAAATTCCAAGCAGCTTCCTTGAGTAATCATCTCTAAAACTGAGACTACAATACAACATCTCCTACACTCTCCCCAAAGGGCAGATAGGAAAAAAGTTTACCATGTTCTTAACCCCCCCACCCCTGACTGCACCAACGTTATGTAAGCAGAAGTCCCTTTTTGAGTGGCAGAACAGCATCAAATGAACCTGAAGGACAATTCTTTGCAGAAGGTGGCAGCTGGGTCTCCTCATCTCTACTACAATAAGCCTAGTAGAAATCTACCTATTAATTATTAATGTATGGTTTACGAGGTATAAACATGTAATACTTAAAATAAGCATATAGCTACATAGAAAACTTCTTAAATCTGCTGTTTATGTTACAGTTGCTGTAACACAAAGTGCTGTTAAGTTACAGACAATACAGCTTAATTGACTCTCATTCAGGCAAAGCAGGTCAGGTGATTTTACTGATATGAGAGGAGAAAGATGCAGGAAGCAGTCCAAGAAAACCATTTTTTCTTCCTATTCAGGAAACCAGTTATTTTTTATCCTCACTCTTCACTGCAATCCCACCAGCCAAAACAGCGAAGTTTTGAATCCCAGCAGCAAAATATAAGAAAAACAAGCCAGATGTGATTCCACCCTCCAGGCGATGCAAAACTGCGCAAACTGAGTACGTAACCCTTCCTTCGTGTACCGACCTCTTAATACAGCGTGTACCATCCCTGCTGCCAATTTGCACATGCAGCCTCACTCAAGCCCGAGGAATAGTTGTCCTTAATTCCTTCTCCACAACTTTGATTGTGCCGCTGCTTTGTCTTGTCTAGGACAGGACTGCAAGAGCTTCCATCTTTTCTCAGACAACAGCTGATCAGCTGAACAAGACGTTCCTTTGTTAGGTCTTTGTTCTGGACATCCTGCTTCTGCAGCCAGCAAGGCCCCACTGCACAAACTAGAAATAATACCTCATCCTCAAGATGGTGATTGAAGTCGCCCGTTATTGCTACAGCATCAGACACCCATCCCTTACACTGTGTCGCCTGTGATGGAGTTGTAAGACAGGAAGCATCTAGGAGAGAAAAGCCGGTCTGCAGGGCTTTGGGAACTATCCCCCTGAATTCCTGATGAGCCAGGGAAGGCTGGCACAGCGGACGGAGCTGCTTGTATCCCACCAGCCCTCTGTATCCCTGCCAAGGATGGCAAGATGCTGGGAGTATTCACTGAGGTCGAAGCGACTCCGGCTGCACTGTACACCCAGCAGTTTTCAACAAAGCTCCTGCACATGTACAGGCACAGGAAGGGGTAACCAGTGTGACACAGCTGGTGCCATGGAAATTCAATAAAAGACAGAACCAAATGTAAAACCGTACCAAT
>NW_010246140.1:13146-34718 GCF_000690775.1 Eurypyga helias
TTTAGGCCATATTCCACTCACTCTCTTCTTTTACAGCTGTTGTTTCCACCCTTTTCACTCCCTGCATTGTTTCCACTCTTTAAAATAAAGCAGCTCCTCAGTTGGTTTCTAGACTTGACAGATTCCCTCAGCTTCTCAATTCTTTTATTACACATTCCCTCTCCATCTTACCCATTCCCACATCTTACCCATTCCCTCTATCTTACCCATTCCCCACAGGGGACTTCCAAAATCTGTTATGTTCCCCCAGTTATTTGCCCCTGTTTTCTCCTGGTCCCAACATAAAGGCACAAGCACATTCTAAACGAAAAGGAACAGCCACTGTAAATGCAGTCAGTCAGTGATTTGCTGACCTCATACCACTGCACAATCAAAAAAAAAAATTTAAAAACCCCAACAAAAAGCATCTTTCCCTTTCTTGCTCTTCTCCGTGCCCCTCCCTGTTTTTCCAGGGCTCTCAGTTTGAGAGTGAAACCAACTGAAAGTCTGCCCAGAGACACAGCCCATTTCTCAGTGAACTTCTTCAGCCATCGCTAAAACTGCATTTTCCAGCAAACCACTTGTGTCACAGGCTCACCTCTGGGGCTTAATTTTATACCCATCACCAGCAAGTATTTCTGCCCAGCTAGCATGCAAACCCACTTCCAACCAAACTGCTTTCCAAACAGGGTTTTGATTGCCAGGATTTGCTTTTATCAATACTCAGAAATTCTCCACTCGCCTGTTTTTACTCCCCACTATGAGTATCATAGCTGGGCAGCCGTACGATTTATCACACCAGTTTTCTCTCTACTGTGACACGCTGCAGTTCACCGGTGGGATTGCTGGGACCAGGACCTGGGCAAAAAAACCCTTGAAAGCCTGATCCGAGCAAATTGCATCAATACCCAGCGATGGCAGTGTGCCAGCACTAATTACTTCACTGCTAATCAGTTTATCGGAAGCACCCAGCCAGTGTGCTCATCTTTCACGTCCTCTCCTGTGCCTCCAAGTGCCCCACCTTGCCCTCCTCCTGCCGGAACGTCTGGGTGGTGCCTTCCCTTCTCACAGCGCAGAGACAAGAAGGGCTCTAACAACACAACACAAGCTCTAAGTGAAATGCAGTGGAAAAAAGAGCGAGAAACCACGGTGTAATCTAAAGTGTTAAGATGCTTTAGGTCCAGACCGGAGCATCTTTGCTGCTCAGCATGGAAACATTGAGCCTATAGTGCCTGTCTGGAAGGAAAGACGGCAGCTGGGGCCATGTTGGAGAGCTGCACTCATTCTCCTCCCTTTCTTAGGAAGGCTGGGGAAATTAAACTAGATCCAAGAACTCTTTCTTCTCCATTAACCCTCATCTGTCACCAGCAAGGCAGTCCCTCCCATCCTCCTTCCTGCGGTCACTTCAGCCAGGCTCTCCCATGCAATCAGACACGACAAGCAGAATCACTCAGCTGCCAGCCACCCGATCACACAGCAGGGGCAAGAGATTGTAAGAGGAAACCCGTTTTTTAAAAAGAAGCTTTTCACAGTTTCTTAGGATCTGGCTTCTGTGTAGAATGACACACAAACTCTTACAACACATACACAGTGAGGAATCCAAATTAGGGAAGTACAGAGAGAAGCGGAGAAGCGCAGAACCAAGCTTGAAAACTTGCAGATCCTCAAATGCATGTTGTAAGATGAGAGCAACAGGCTTGTACTAGGAACTAGAAGGGAAAAACAACCCCTTTTAATTCTTCCTATTTAGGAAGTTGCTGAACACTCAGTTTAAACTGTTTTTTTCTGACACAGATAATCTCCATGATTTTAACACTTGAATCTGAGGTGGGAGGAGGAAGCGAATGACCGCCAACACAGCAAAGCAACTCAGATCTCACCAGGGACAATCTTGAGTAACTGACTGTGAATGGAAAAAATGAACTCATGTATTTTAAAGGGGTGAATTTAACCCATAAATCTCAAAACCAAAAAGACCTATGAGCTCTTATGCTGTTAATATCTCATAGAGTTATTTTCAACAGGTCTCACTCACATGGCAGGCGTACGTAAGGGGAGTGGCAACGCACCCACATGATCTTAAATCGCACAAGTGTTAAACCAGGGCTGGTGAAAAGCTGGTGACTGTAACAGTCTGAGCAGCAGTCTTGCCTCGTGCAGTGTGGGAATGCTTATTTACAGGTTGCTCCCTGCAGCAGGGAAGAAAGAACCATTTAAAGACCAGGGATTACAACTCATAGGTCTCTGAGACAAACTTGCATTTGATTCACTGAGTGAAGCTTTCCAAAGCTGGTCAGAAAGTTCCCCTCCATCTCCTCCCGGGTTGTACGCAGCCAAATACAGCTACACCTGAGAGTGCCTTTGCCATCCTGTCCAGGGGGTGGGATTCAGCTCCTCAACTTCCAAAGGCCGCACAGTGTTCATAGGTGCAGAGGGGGCAAATACGCGCTGGCCAGAAATGCAGAGCTAGGAAAGATGAATAAACCAGAAAATACGGGACAGTTTACTAAAGGTTTGGTCCATGACTCAACAGTTTGTAAAGTCTGCCCAGGAAAGGCTGGCAACCTGAAACTGATGTAAAAATAGTGCTTTTTTAACAAATCCAGAGCCAATCAAAACCATGTAACAACTCCGCTGAACTTCAGGTTGTTACCTGATTGCATTGCAACATTTTGAAACTTCCCAGAACCAAGCCATGGTCCACAGGACAGAGCCTTTTGCGCAAACCAGAAATACTCGCTGCTGTCAACGCGGCGAATCCTACCTAGGCGCACACCATTCCCCCTGAGCAGGCAGGAACGATACTCCAACATCTACACACGGGCGTGCAGCCACACGCAAATACAGCAAGCGGCATGTGCCCGTGATTATTAGCAAAGGCTTCAGCAAGAGAAAGTTGCTCTCATGAACTCATCAGAGCAAAGAAACAAAACAAACAGCAGCGTAGCTCTTCAGGGATGAGCGTATGGAGAACGGGGAGCCTGCAGACTGGATTTTTCCTGGGCTCTGACGACTTTACGGTAGAGACAGGTGAAGTGAAACCTGACTAGGGTAACTTTAGCCAGAGAGAGCGAGATAGAAATAAACAATATTATTCCTGGAAAGAAGGGATAGTAGCTGTCCCTCTGCCAAAGTGCACTGCAGTCCAGAGCCTATTAGCTGCGGATTCCTTTCTGCGCTCCACCTCCCAGTGTCAGGGCAACGGTCCCAGGTCTTGACGTCAAAGCTGCCTTTTGTTTGCTGCACAGACTTTCCCCCTCTGCAGGTTTAGCAGACCGAGGCATGGAAGCAGCGGGCAGAGGGCTCTCTTCTGGCCAGATCTGCAAACTCAACGCAAGCCTCCAAGGAAAGTCCTCTCCCCATGCTAGTAATCTCAACCTTTCCGGTGGAAAAAGAAATAATTACTTCAGTATGTCTAAATTGGTTTACGTCTAAATTGTCCTCTTGCTAACCTCCCCTTCGATTCGTGCCCTGTCTTTTATCTGCTGTGGTTTTATGCTGCACTGTTTAGGTCGCAAGAGCTGCCAAGCAAGGACTCCTTCAACAAGCATAAAACAAGACTGTAAAACTACTTCTTTAACCGTCAGATATATTCAGAGAAAATCCTTGCGGAGACGGTGGATAAACTCCCAGTGTCCCAGGACAGAACTCAAGGATATCAGAGGGGGAAGGAAGAACGAGACCAGGTGCTCTTACAAAATCCTTCCACCTCTCTGAACTTGGGATAGCTAGAGCCAAACTGGTTGTTTTAGAAGCTAGCAGAGGAGCTTCTCTTCTGCTAGTCACGATGCCTTGGGCACACACAATCCAGCCCTTGCCCTTCACATCCACCTGAGTGCCTGCCCCAAAACACAAGCTAACCCTGTGGGAGTACAGGGGGAGAAGGGCCCGCGCTAGAACTAGCTGTGTTAGGTCAGGCTTCTGCTAAAGAGGCCCTTTAAGACACAGCTGTAGTGCTCACAGTAAGGTTAAACACTCCTAATATAAATTCAACAGTCTGTTATATCCTAGAGCTTTTTTGTTTAAAGCCCAAAGATTGTAGTCAACAAACGGGGGGCAAAAAGAAATGGAAAAAGACAGTCACGTAATACACACAAAAATGGGCACGGTCATCAGCTGCTACGTATTTCTGAGAGGAGATGCCAGTCTTCTCACATGCTCAGAGTTAAGATCTGACCACATTTGTAATCCCTCCTTTTGACAGCGATAAACCTGGCACTCGCTGTGATATTCCACAACAGGGCCCTCCTACTTCCCTGCTGCTGAGACTCCCAAACCCATCTCCTTCTGCCCAAAGCAGAGGCCAATGCTCTTACTCCTCTTCTCCAAACACAGGTGTGCTGCAGGTTCTCTTTCTTTCCCTTCTGAAAGCTTGAGGCTGGAGGACCTTTCCTTCTTTTAAGACTCTCAAACCAGTACTTGACTTTGTGATTCTTGCATGAGTACTGCTACTGGCTTTGTATACCTGTTATCGAGTGGAAAAGCGTGACTATTATCCCCTGGCAAAGGCACAGGGCCGTCACTGCTGGGATGCAGCATTCCAAGGCTAACGATGAGCAGCGTTTGCTCCTGCTAGTGAAGAGAAGGAAAAGAAGAAAGATCTTTCTATCACCTCTGCTGTCAGAGAAACAGAAAACTATATGCTCAACCCAGGCCAAAGTGTTTCAACCCTTGTAAAGTGTTCATTTGGGAGGCAGAATGCGAATTGCCTGCGCTGAGATGCAGAGCCTGGTTCTGTACTGACCTGTACAGAAGCCAAACTTCCCAAAGAACTGACCCAGGCCCAGCTCCCTGGGACAACTTACTCACTAACTACTGTGAGTAAATCTTCATACAACAGCACACATCCTGGGTAGGCAGGAGTCCCAAGTGGAGTCCCACACAGTCACACTTCCCTCTCCTGTCCTTCAGCCAAACCACAGGCACAGAAACGGGAACCGGCTGTCACATCTACTCTCTTTTAAGCTCCTTTTAGTGTTTTCAGGAATGTCATACTGAACAAAATGGAAAGGTCGGCTCATTTTTGCTTGCTCTCTATCAGCAAGGAGACACAAGCTAGTGGGTCAGTAGGATGACTTCCTATTACCAAGTTAAAAGCACACACGGGTGGTATCCAGGGGCAGATGTCAGGAAGTTTGCCAGCTGCTACAGTCTGATCCAGAGCCCTGCATGGGACTGCTACATCAACCCGGGCTCTGCCTTCCTATCAACGTGTCCTGGAAATGCACACTGCCAGTCAGGTCACTGTGGAGATGAACGGGACCTTTTAGGCCTCATGGAGATCCTTGCTCCAGTATAAAGGCTGACAAAACTGAGCGCCGGGAGTGACTAGCAAGTTGAACTTCATTTATGTCACACGGCGTGCTCTAAAACTAGGCTGTGATGCAGAGAGAAAGAGTATTTCCCGGTACTGAAGAGACAGCTATTCCAGTCACTCAGCACTCCCCTCCCACTCCACCGGAGTCGGTGAGCGAGTGACACGAGGCTTATTCCAAGCGCTCTGAACCCAGCAGTCAGGTCTCCAGAAGTCAACAGACTGCAGTGCTAGCAGTAGGGGTGTCAGGGTGGAAGGGCTGCATGTGAATGGTTTTTGGCATCCAAACTGTTGACGCTTTAGGGAGTCATATTTTCCATATTTTCCTCTGTCACTACAAGGGCTAAGAACCCTCTTTTTTTAAAAAAAAAAAAGAGAAAATCATAGACTATCTCATCATGAGAGAGAATTATGAATCCAGGGCCAGAGGGTTGAAGAAAAACAGTAATTAGGCAGAGAGCTGACAACTACTGGAACATCACCCTGATGCTGGAGACAGTTTAGGCCAGCGCCAGCTCGCAAAGAGCCAGCAGCAAGGCAAGCCCACCATCACTGCCTGCAAGATCTGCTTCTAGCAACCAGCTGGCTCCCAGGGCAGGATTTGTGCCGCAGCAGCTCTGCCCACTCCCGACTCCCACCTTTATCTCCCCCATCCAGACTGAGATGATAGAGGAACAAGCTGCCTCCCTCACTTGTATGCATTCCATTTGCAAAGGCACGACGGGGTGTTGCAGGGTCAAACCAGCCCCACAGCTGAAAACGTTCAGCTAGGTCCTAAGTCCCAGCGAGCCAAATAAAACTCCTACAGCCTCCCCAGCACGGCGTTCGTGTGCTGCCTCTGAGCAGCACCGGCTTCCCACCCAAGCTCAGAACAGCCAAGGAGCACGGGGCAGGTGCTACCATGGCTTGGGCTGCCTTGACTCCCCCTGTCCCTATCACTTTTATTTCACCCGTGATGCCGGTGCAGAGACCTAAGGAAACAGAAGTCCTGGGAGGAAGTGAGTCAGGAAACCTGCGCGGCGTGGCAGGGGGAAGCGTGACTCAGAGCGCACGGTGCTCGCTGCTCCCCAGCACCCTGGAGGAGGTGATAAGATTGTGCAATCCCCGAGATAACTTGTTGCACATCCTAATTCTGCTGATCCTCCCAGGGGAGGGGTGCCTCTGCTGAGTACTGTACATTAGCTGATTTCTTAGAATAAACCGTGACAGCTCCCTGTGAGCTCATCGCGTGGGAGGGGGGATGCTGGGCTCCCTGCCTGCGCTGTCAGAAGAACGAGGAGCTACAGAAGCACTGAGTTTATCAAGAGTGCAGCAAAGACCTGGCAAACCTCTTGTTTAGTCTATTTGTTCTTCTTTCACAGGGAGTGTGGGGATGTAAGGACCTGAAAGCCACAGAGGAACCAGCTATAATGCAGAGGGGAGGATTTAAGAACGAGAATTTGAGAAATCAGAAGAGGACAAACGTGGTGGCAATAGGAGGGGAAGAGAGTCTGTGTGATCGGGACTGGTGAGGGGACAGTTGGGGAGAGGTACATGAGATGCTGGGAGGACAGAAGCCAAGCACAGGAAGTGAGGAGGCAGAGAGAGGATGGAGAAAAGAACATAGGAGTGATGAGGAAGGTACAGTGAAAACAACATGCTCCTGGGATTGAGAAAGCAAAGAGACATTACACTGTAGGAAAGAGGCCGCCATCCGTTTTGACTTCTCAGAACACACCAGAGCCAGAGTCTGCACTTGTGGGTCTCTGTTCACTTGTGTAAGGACCACTCCTGAAAAACAACCAGTGCCCTAAAGCAGGGGAGTGAACAAGACACAGAAATCACCCTTTACAGCCCTACAAGATGGTCCTTGTTTCCTCCCCAGGAATGCAGGTGCGGGCAGCAATGGCACACACCAGCTCAGCCCCTTGCCTGCGTCTGTACAGCACCTGGTGCAAAAGGCTCTCGGGACACAAGGAGGCTTCTGGAAATCCCTGCTGTACAAGCAGAGCTCCCAGGCACCTCCGGCAGCTTGATGCCAGCTGAACTTCCAAACTCCCGCCTCCTGCTCCCCAGACACAAAACCGTGCCCGCAAAATCGCTTTAGCAAACAAGCTGCTGAGCATGAAGGAGGAGAGAAGGAGGCGCCCGCTGTCCCAGCGCAGCACGGCTGGCACGGTGCAGGCCGCAGCACGCACTGCTGCTGCGCACGGGCTGTCGCAGGCACTGCTCACCGAGTCAGAAAGGTCCTGTCCCAGCTCACCGGCGCCAAAACCCACCAAACAATCACGAACACAGCACGCGTTAGGGAAATCCAGGCTGGTTATGCAGAAAATGCACTCTCAAGAAGTACCCACAGCCGAGGGCATTGAAGATGCTGGCTGGGACTCAGAAGACCTAAAGCTTATTTCTATTTCTGCCCCGAGCTGGGGTCACCTGTCCTAGGACAAACCATGGCGCATCCCCGGGCACCGGGTCCCTTTTCTCCCTTTGTTTGCCTCACTGGTATCGAACGCACGCTCCCTGGGCCTTGGCTGCTGGACAGCATATGCCTGTAACGCTACACACATCCCAGGCTGCAAAATGGTTCTGTAATGGGAATAATAATGAGAACTTTAAGTTTCGAGCCCAGTATTTCTAGGACAAATGTCATCGGGCAAATGACCTAACGTCCCAAGGCTATGGAGCCTGGGAAGAGGAGCTGTGTATTGGAACTGTGGGCAGGGGAGCAGGCCACCAACCCTACAGCTTCTGGTAACAAAAAATAACAATTTTATCATTAAACTCAAATCAAAGGAAATTCTTATTCCTCACCCTTGAGAACTCAAGGCTACAGGAGAGCCAATTTGCTGGAAATTTGTGATTGTTATCGCGGGTTCAGTGAGACCCACCACTGTAAGTCCTCATTTGACTGCGCTCAGCCTGTTACTCAGAAACAGGACACCTACATTTCGTTCCTGTAGGCGGTGTCGGTAAGGCCACAGCGCAAGGACTGAAACCATTGTTATGATTTATAGGCATGCGCCAGTTACTCTGCCCCCTGCAAACACTCACCCCTTGTGTGGCCACAGTACAGGGATGAAGCTGCGTCCAGCCGAGCAGGTACCCAGGGATTTTTGTTTAGATGATGTTTTGTGAGCCTGACTCAGCTGCTGATACCTCCTTACCACACAGGATGCCTGCACTCTTTTGCAGTGCCTCTGCTTTTCCCTTTGAATCTGTGCTAGCAGGAAAGCATCAGGTGCAAGAGTTTATTTTTCTAGTTACTGTTTTTCAAGATGTTGCCTGGCCTAGATCAATTCCAAGAACTGAGGCAGCAGAACAAAGAAACTTTTACAGGCTCATCAGCAGCGTGAACATCACTGCTCTGGCAGCTTCCCACGCTGCCGCAATATGTGCAAACCCAAACGAGACAGCATGCAACAGAAGGGCTGAGCAGCGCGTGCAGGGCAGCGCCAGCACCTTCTGCGCCTCTGCGGACACCAGCGGCCGTGGGCAGCCTCCGGCACTCGGCCGTCACAGCCCCCCAGAATACGTGCTCCAGCAGCAAAACCTCCCCATCGCTGTTTATCCAGGCAGTTACCCAAACCACAGCGCTTCCACGGCGGGGGCGGGGGGAAGGCAGGCGGTAGGGTTGTTCACTCAGTCGCCATCCAAAAGGCCACGCTCTCGGGCAGGATTCACACACCACAGCCTCCGCTCTGCCTTGCAATACTACAGGCTGCTGACTATGAAGCCTGAAACTTGAACAGCAGTAAATTCCTTCAGGGGACAGGATGGGGCAAAGCAGAGACTCGTAAGATCCTAGTGCTTCAGTCCTTCTTCCTTCACCCTCCATGCCAGGAAAAAAATCAGTCACTTTCCATGAACCCCACATAGGCACAAAAATCGTCTCAAAAAGTCATCTCATCACATTCAACTACCAGTGCCAGCTTAGAGACAGAGAATGTGACATCCCAGGTTACCCCGACCCCTACTCGTTCTCTCCTTGTGTGTGCTGTGACAGATGCCTACGCTGGCGCTCACGGGAGGTTTTTCTTTCCCAGGTTATTGCACTGAGGAGCTGAAATCAGGGGCCAGCCCTCACCAGAGCTCGACTGAGGCAGTACAGCGCCCAGCCTGGCCAAAATGAACCTGGCGACCTGTGTTAAATGAGAAGTCTTAGCCAGTTCTAGGCACAGAGGGAAAGAAAGTGATTTTCTTTCTCCCCTGAATAAAGAAACAAACACTGTGAGAGCAAAACCTCTGAACTACTCGTCTTCGGCTAACAGCATCCATGGAAGTAGCACGGAAATGCCTACATCTGCTATGTTCCGGCCACCTTAAGCTGTTTTCTGGATCTCATCAGACTCATCTCAGCCATCAGACGGAGATAAATTTGGCGCTGGGGCTATGGCTGTGACAGCCACAGCTGTGGAATAACAAGCTTTGAGTCATCCTGAAGAGAGACACAAATGAGCCAGTGCATTTCCAGCAACCTAGTAATGGCTTGTGTTTCCAGAGATCTCTCTGCCTGGGGACCCCACAGGCACCAATAAACCCTCATGGATTAACAGCACCAGTACATGCTGTACAACACAGAGGGGAAACTGAGGCACCGGACAGTGCTTGGCCCCAGTAGTGCAGCAAGCAACAGAACCCAAATTACAAAATTATAAAGTACAACTCCTCCTCCCTATCCGTAAAAAAAATGCAGACCCCCATATAAATAATTTCATTTAACTGACCAGAATTTACCCTACGGCACACAGTGTCTTTATACGGCTCTAAAAGCACATTATCAAACATTCTGTGTGCCAGAACACAGCACCATGCTGTAATTACCCTCTCAAGATATACCTTAACCGGGGCAATTTTGGAGGAGTCTGCGGCTGGGAAGTTCTTTGCGCTCCAAAAGGCACGTTCCTTAGTGAAGGACAGAGCCGGGAACACACGGACATCAGAGCAGTCTGCCCGGCTGACCAGCTGCTCATGCTTCCATTCTGCTAGGCAAGGTACAAAAATAAAAGGTGGTCCCAGAGTAAATCTAGGGCACCCGAGTTACACCAGGGACACATTTGGCTGATGATGTGACACTAGTTCAGTGCGGCTTCCAGACACATGACCCAATGAATGAAGAAAGCTTTTGTCCCTTTCTAAAAGATCACATTAAAGGCTTCTGTAGCCTCTCCTGCTGCAGTGAGGATTAATCCAGGCTAGCGAACAAGAGGGATGAAGATCAGCTCATCTTTTCCATTCTAGCAGAGCCTGCTACAGAAAATGCTGGTTTCTCGATGCTCGGTGTCTCAGTGACTTCCAGGAACAGTGAGCTAAACTCAGCTGCTCTTCCCAGCATCAGCTGAGGGGGCGGCAGGGGATGGAACACAGCCCTGTTCTTGGAAGGCAGGAAAAAATAAGGCTCTGGCAGAGCTGTGCAAACTCTCCTTGCTCCCTCCTCCCCTCCCCAAAGCCTCTTTCAGCATCTCTAATTCCTCACGGTACTGCTGGGTCATTTTTTCCTTTTATCAAATAAACAGAAGAGCAATGCAAGAAAACTACAGGCAATTCTCAGGCGGAGAGAGGTTAAGTTAATCAAATAAATAAATGATATGCTCATCTCCGTGAGCTCCCACATGCCCCACGATTTTGCTCAGTTTAGTGCATGACCTACTGTACTTCTTAACATTTTCCTTTCAGATAAACACAGAAAACTATAGAACCACCCAGCTCATGGAAACTATTTTTGGCTGCTTTATCTTCATGCAATATGAATTCCAAGGGATGATTGGATATTTGGACTTCTCCCAGCCTGGCTGACTGTGAAGGGAGCAGACAGTAACCTCATTGCTATTCTTCTGTGGAAACAAACATCTTTTAGAGATGACAAGTATCTGGCTTGTAGGTACAGTACTGTGAATGAGATTCAGGGAAATGGAGCAGCCACCAGCTGTGAGGAATGCGAGGATAGCCTCGAGGCACACAAAAAAGGAAAACAGGAATCAGACCCAGTTGTTTCACTGCTCCCCACCCGCTGCCCCTGAAATACAAGGCAGCAGCGTTGAGCTGCGAATGGAGGGCAAAACCCGTCTGCAACCTCCGCAGGCCACAGCGCAGCTGGGTGAGGATTCACACCACCTCCACACAGAGCCAGGCCTGGTCCCACTGCGAAGGAAAGCCCGTGACATCCGTGTCGATAGGCCTCAACCATCCGCCCAGCAAACGGGCTCCCCTGTCAGGCGTCCCGGGAATGAATGGCCCCGCAGCGGCTCACCCTACCCAGGCCAGGCCAGGGCCATGGCACGCTGCCACGGCGGCGGCGCAGGAGAAGCTGCTCCCCGAGATACACGGTAGCTGCTCAGCAGATAAGACGTCTGTCTCCAGCGCAATCAGTCTCTCACCTATTACAAGTGTTCCACGCACTTTGGTTTTCTGCTTGCTGGGTTTTTCCACTTGCTGGACAGAGGAAAAATGCAAATCTGCATGGCTACACAGCGCTCTGAAGTCCCCTGCAATGCCAAGGCCATGTTCGGAAGACAAGCAGACTTCAATGTTATCTTCCATGGATTTCAGGGCTATTTAAACAAACCAACCCAGGGAACAGCACAGAAAGCAAAGTAGCGTCAGCAGCAAACTCCAACACCAGTTTACAGGTTGCTGAACATTTCCCACCTGCTGATTTCTAGGTTCTAAGACACCAGCTAAGAGACCCAAGCACCCTGCTGTCCCTCCAGGACTTGTAAACGCCACCAGCCTGGCACACCATTTATCTCTGCTACCTTCAATTAGAAACAGGAAACAAAGAGCTGGGCACTGGGCTCATTTTTAGCTGTGTGCAGCTGTGATGACCCAGCTACTCGCCTATAAATCAATGTAGATGTGCTGATTTACACTCCGTGAGAAATTGATTCATTAGCTGGAATTAAAGAGGCCCAAGCCACACCATTTAAATTTGAACAGTGCTCTTGAACACCCTGTTCAGCCCAGGAACTGGGATTTGCTTGGTGCCTTCCTATATTTAGCATACAGTAATGTAATTGAAGCAACAAAATTAGACCCACAAATAGACTGGTTTCTCAGTACTTAATCAAGGGCCTTTTCCTAGAACTGCAGAGGGCTGAAATTAAAAGAAAGGAATGTGTGGTAATCAGCCCCATGGAGGCAGGAGGAAACCACCATGAGTTTAAACTCCAAACACACATTCTGGCCAGCTGAATGTACCCTTGTTTAAATTAAATGTGGCTTCACAGTGACCTAGGCCAGGGACTGCATGAAACACTTCAGCCCACGTACAAGGCATTACTGCACAGATGCGGCTCTTACGGTCCAGCAACTCCCTGTGTAAGAGGAATTACACAGGGACCTCAGACCCCTACCCTTAACGGCTGAAGGAAACGACAGGTCTGAGGCACCTCTGCAATAACGCTCATCTGGTTTGGTCAGCAACTTTGGTGAACAGCAACAGGTACGGAAAGGAGCATCTGAAAGACAAACCCAGTGTACAAACCGCAAAATGCACGGAACGGGGAGCGATCACGCGGCAGCAGCACTCAGCACAGCAAGGAAAGGTAGGAGCCCACGGCACCGCAGTCACTCCAACTCCCTATTAATAGGTCTTACAAGATAAACTCCATTTTCTGTCCTTTTTCTTCTTAAGCTTCTACTTTTTATGACTAGGAGAATTAAATAAATAAAAAGATCTTTCCCCTGTCACCAGTTTCCATATTACAATTAGGAAAATCCCCTTGTCTCATTCGAACCTAACAACTGCCAGAGGAATAAACAAAGAAAATATTCTGTGAGCAGAAACACAACCAGACATTTAAGAAGTGCTGAAGTGCTTCAAAAATGCCAATGCTTGCAGCTCACTGCGAATGAAAGGGAGCTTCATTTTCATGTATTTCTGTAACATCAGCATCACAAGCCTCAGGGTGCCAGTTGGCACATGCAGGAGATGGATGCAAAGCTAAGGCAGAGGAAGGCCTTTTCCATATCATTTGGAGCTCTGTTTCCTAGCTTTGGCAGCACCCTTGCAGAGGCCAGTTGTACCTCCCCATCTCTTCAGCTCTCACTGTCTGCAACTGTTCTGCAAACAGACGGAGCAGCCTGTCGTGGGCAGAGTCTGCCTCCAGAAACGTCCCCCTAACAGCTTTTGCCAGTGAAGTTACAGGATCGAATTTACTTCCCACATGTAGAAGCTACTTGCTTCTCTTGGCAAATTTTTCCTGTGCAATGTGGGCTCTCCACTGGAGCAGGACAGATGCGGTAGGAAGATTAAGTCCCCCTGCACTGGTTTCATATATGGCATTCCCACCCTCTGCTACTGCCGGAGGCAGAAGCTGAGGACAAAGCAGGGAAAGTGAGAAAGCAGGGAGAGAAATAGGATATGGGAACCAGAAAACAGCAGCTTCAACCTAAATCAGCCTTTGTGCCTTTGATTCACCCCGAGGCAAGAGAGCTGAGATGGAAGGGCCTGACATCACCCTGCAGTGGAAAAGTAGTGCTGGGCTCAAAAGCTGAATCTAAAAATCACTTGCTCGAAGCTCCAGATACCAAGAACTGATTATGCAAAATTGCATCAAGAAAAGCATTCCTTGTATGGTGCAGACATTTTTCAGTGTAGGTCTACAAAATTGCATAATTAAGCTTCCATAAATATTAATAAATACATTTGTAATTCCGTTTCTAGTTCGGTTCTCTCATTCATCTAATAATTAATATTGCTTTCGCATCATCATTAAAGATACCAGCTTGATAGTAGGAACAACATATCAGGCCGAGAATTCTATTTGTAGTGAATGGTGACAAATAACATCAGGTGCAAACTGCAAAGTGTGAGAGTGCAGAAACTGTCTGCTGTAACCTTGGAGTTAACCTGCCTGCCAACACAAAAGCCTCTCTGATGTTCACAGATACCAGCATTTCCTAGAAGAAAAATGAAAATAAATTATTTACTCTTAAATTATGAATCACTCACTGGAGATGTAAGTACATTTGAAAAATACATGTCAAATGCAATTCAGGGAAACACACTCCAGTGTTTTAAGAAAAGTCAAGTTACCTTCCTATCAAGGCCACATTAAAGAAATGGAAGGGGAATTACTGCCTCCGCCACGGTGGTGAAGCCATTCAAGCTGAGGACTGCAGAGCTGTAACGGAGGGTAAATGAGCAGCCATGAGACACAGCTGATGGGGAGGTGGGAACTGTGCAGATGTACAGACAATAAACATCTTTTGTCATACAATCCAAAGCAGAATCAGCATGTCAACCAGTTTAATGCTTCATCCTTGGCCCTGCCCTCCTTTTCTCCCCAAAGGACAGCGTTCTGTTGAACAGGCTTTTCCTTACTGCTGCATGCAGCAAGGAGCTCAAAGGCACTGGCTGGCAAGCGGCACTCCCACATGTCTTCCCTGTATTGTTGGAGAGAGTCCTTGGGCAGGATCTCACACTTCTGTGCTCCCATTTGTTATGCAGGAGCAGCCTGGGCTTTTGCACCTCGCCCAGGCCTTTACCCCATAGCCGGCAAGGCCCTGCTACTGCCCCAGCGGAGACACAGCCAGCGCACAGAAAGACCTTCCCATAGTTAATCTCAGAAATCCTCCTTTTTTGGGGCGGGTGCAAAGGTGGGAAAATTCGCTCAGCTCACAAGCATGCTGCCTACAGAGCATCCCAGCTGGACACGGCCGTGGCAAGCACAAACGCTCAACAGCAAGCTTACCTTCCCTTTAGCAGGGAGTCTGGAAGCTGTACAGACTCCACGCTCCCTTCCTAGCCCATCAAAAGAGGAATTAACATGTCAGCATCTGCATCATCATTCAGAACATTTCCAAAGGAAATTAATTTGTAAGTAAGCTGGAGCTTAACCGACTGGTGGACAGAATATCCAAGAATAACCAGCATGCTGTCACCTCCCACTGACAGTTAATCCCAAATTGATATTGCTTTGGGGGATGATGGCTTTGACTCTCAGTCAGCTCACTTCACTTGCAAACCAGCAGCACTCTGTGGCCTTTTTTGACCCAGAGTTTTTTATTTTTTTTTACTCAATGGCTCTGAACGAGGTATTCCTAAAGAAGCTGAAGATTCTGCCCTGTGAGAGTCACAGAGGCCTTAAATCTGGCAGGTTCACAAAGGGATCATCCTCCCCAGGGTTTGTCCCTAAGCCCACAGAGAAAGCAGGAGCCGGGAAGAGGTCTTTCACCCTCAACTCCCCACATGATGGTTTGCTTGACTAATCCAGTTTCTTTTTTGACATATTGAAACTCCAGCTACAAATCTGCATCTGTAGTTCCCCAGCATTAAAAGCTGCCATCCGCAAACCGCCTATCTTCTTAGCACCTCTGCCGGGGCTCGTGCCTGCAAGTCATCTGAACATGTACTTTCGAAAATGCTTATTACTAGTCAGTGTTTTATAATAGTTTTTTCTTGAGGCCTCATAACTTAGAAATTAATTCATTATCCTCCTGTGATTCTAGCACATTATTCTGCTGTCATCCAAACACAGATCAGAAATACTTACTAAATGCTTCTACTTATTTTCATCATCATTAACAATTGCACCATTTCCATTTCAAAGAGGTCTTACACAATTGCTTTTCTGTTTCAAGCAGCATGTTTAAATTCTTTATCATCCTTGAAGATAGCAGCCAAGGATAATTTTACATTTTCCTTTTCATTTCCAGTTCTCTGCACTTCATTTCTAATTTATATTAACTGCAGCCCACTCTCCCTCCCCTTCCACGCTGTTTTACATTTGTATTCCTAATGCCGTCTTTACCACCGAACAACGACCAGCTTTTATGAAGGTGCTTCTTTGCTCACGGCAGAATCAGCATTCTTTACCATATAATGCACTGTTCTTAAAGAATACCTAATTCCAGTATTTCTTCCTATGAAACACTCCCCAACTTTAACTCAAAAAGTCTCTTAGCTTTGTCTACATTATGCCACATTACTAGTTGGGAAAGTCGTCTTTTTGTTTAGATTTATCTTTAATGAGGTCAGCATCATGCAGACACTACCAGCCTCCAATCCAGCTCTGAAATCCTCTGCTCCCAGTTGTGCTGGGGCTGTTAAAACACTATTCAGTGATTTCTTGAAGGACACACAGCACATAAATCCTTCCACTCCGAGAGGCTGCACCTGCAGATTTGCATAACCATCATGTGCTTATCTTCCCTGGATGCCGATTCCTGGACTCCGGTTGCACAAGAGCCACTGAGTCAATGTGCAGCCTCAACTAACATGCACCTCCACCCCCCTGCTAGGCTTGGCATGCAGAGCATCCTCCTTCTGCTTTGACTGGGTGCTGGGCTTAGAGTTACGCCTTAAAAAAGGGCTCCCAAAATGGGTGTGAAAGAAAGGGAAGAAAAATGTCATGGCTGGAAACCAGCAGGGAGAGACAAAGAGCGAGCCTGAATTTGGCACAGTGCTGGTCATCATGCAGGCTGGCAGCTGGGGATTGACACTGCCCTTGGGGACTCAAGGACAAAAGAAAAGGCAAGGGAAGAGATCAGCAGTGAAAGAGTAGAAACATCTTACTGTGTCTCTCTTTTGGGGCAGAACCCTCCTATGTGGAACCCAGAGAGAAAAATAAGATCAGAAAAGGGTCAGATGAACAACTGCATTTACTGAAAAGCTTTTAACTTCTAGGACCACAGATATCTCATGTCACCCAGCAAGAAATTGTTGCTTTCAGCATTTGGCACCTTCACTGAACCATCCTGTGCAAAGCCAAAGACAAACCCTTCCCAGTGGCCAGCCTCAGCTACACAAGGTACCTCTAGCAGCCCGAAGCCAGGCCCATCAACCCTTCTGCCCAGGAAACTGAGGTTTGCACTGAATCTCTCTGCGGGAACACTTCTGGCCCCAACCCAAACAGATACTTGCCTACACCTCTTTCTAATATTCCGAGGTCAGAGCATGAAATGATGCTTCAGAGTTCTTCTCAGAAGAGCTGCATTTTTTGGACTTGGAGCAGGGTAGATAAAAACCCTGGGTTTGGAATGTCACTGGACAAATTAGGGGTCTGATCTTAAAGAAGTCCAGGTACTTGGTGTGTTCAGAACTAACCACAAAAATCAGGGTAACTTAAAAATAGCCCCCAAAATTGTCAAACAGGATCAATGCTGTGATGCAGCCAAACCCTTACCTGCAACTGACAGTGCCCAGGACTGTAAAGGGGAGTAGTAACAAATAAACAGACAAAAATCCATTACGCAGAATGAAGGACGAGGTTCTTTTGAAGGTTTGTCTTGTGCTGGGACTTGGATTCTTCTGATTTCCCCAACCCTCTCTTTCCTCTCCTATCATTTTTTGCACAATAATCCCCAAAGACTCATCCAGAAGAATACAGCAAAGATCACCGAATGCACTCATTTGCTGAAAACTACCATGAGCAAGATTCAGAGTTGTCAGCAGCTACACAAAGGCTCTCAGCCTTCTCACTACCCGACCAGACACTAAGAAGCGAGTGCTATAACCAGCAGCAGAACAATTGAGTATGTCTGTCACAACATAGCAGAGGTTGGAAGGGATCTCCAGGTTTCATTCAGTCCACCAAGTTAGCTCAAAGCAGGGTACAACCTCCAAGTTAGACCAGGTCGCTCAGGTCTTCGCCCATACGAATTCCGACACACTGCCTCTGCAATTAGGTTGCAAAAGAGGAGACACACACAAATAGGCCAAAAGCTGGAATAAACACCTGCACTGCAAATGAGCTTTGCCCACTTGTAAAGTGAAAGTATTGCTACAAACCAGGACAACTGTTTAACCACAATTCTTGAAGGCCAAACTGATGTTTACTCTTGGGTGTGGAGAGCTGCCTACCAGCAGGGAGAACAGCCAAGGGCTCCCTGATGACCTTCTGGCTTTCTTAAGTGGTTTCCAAATGGCACACTACACCCACAGGCAATCCCTGCAATAATACAGTATCAAATAAAATTGAAAGATTATCTTTTCACTGCAAGGTACATTGGAGTTACAGAAACAGTACAAAGTCTCTAAAGAATTATCTCAGATTAACATACTACACAATCACATTTCTTTTAAAACTTCTTCAGCTCCATCCCGCACTATACAAATGGGGAACTGTTCTAAACTCTGAATAAAACTGCTACCATGCTGCTATGTCTGGTTTTCCAGAGAACACTAAAGAACCAAGTGGAGAAATAAACCCAGAGGTGGCACTGCAGTCTTGACTCTAAACTCAAAACTATGGATGCGAAGAGGTTAGATTTTCCTTAGAGATTGTAATTCCCTGCACTCAGTACAGGATTAGGTACGGCTGAAGGTAAAGTATCCCATCCCCTACACAGAGTTCAGCCAGGTATGGTGTGTGCATACAAGCAGAGTACATCCTACAGTAGTCATGACCTGTTAGCTTCCTACCAGTGCTTCAGTTTGAATATTCAAGTTCTTTCTGGATGTCATTTAGCTTCACAAGTTATTAGAACATCACTTTTCGCTGCCCTGGTTTCTTACATGATGAAAAGTAACCTTAAAAGGACAAAAAAAGAAAATGGGGAAGAATATTGCAGTACTCCACCTCTGGAAGCAAGGCTCTACCAAGCATAGTACCCCCCGAGTAGCTTTGTGACGAGTAAATAACATCTACTTCACCACAAAACACCTGAGATTTTCACCCTGAGCACTATTATTTTGAAGCTGTGGGTGTCCTTCTGAGGAGCCTGCTTCGCAGTGCACGGTCCTCCACGCAAACACTGTCCTTGACATTCCACCTATGCAGCAGAGGCTGCTAAGGGGTCAGAGATCTGAGAGGGATTATCTGGAAAGATCTGGTCTTGCCCCTGGACAAGAGAGATGGACTTTCCTGCCTTATTTTCTGCAAAAGTCTTTCATGCTTTACTAAACATAATTGCTCATCTGTATTTGATGAAGGTATATTTAAGTTGCCTTACCGTAATCTTCAAATGGGTTGAACACAGGCAAACTCAAAAAACTGTCATGACCTTTGCATGAGAGCATTAGTGCCTATCCACTGTTTTATTTCAATTCTGGAGTCAGCTCACCTGTATAGACCTAATAAAGCTGTTAAAGAACAGAACAGCCCTAGAAAATCAGGAAAGGGCAAGGTGGCTTGATTCACTTTGACGACTTTTTCACTCACTGCTGTCTTTTCCATTTACAAATTATATTTCACCCAAACCTGCACTGTTTTTATACTTCAGTAAATCATTTAGTTCATTACTAAGGCAACGCAGTTTACGAAGGATGCATTTCTGGCGCTCAGTGGTTAGTGTGTCTCAGCAATGGACTGGCCTCCTACATTAATCTTACCTCAAGGGCTCTGTCTAACATGCACAGAGAAACCTCCCTCAGCTGGATCCACCTGCTCTCCCAAGGTGAAGAGGTAAGGAGCATCTCAGTATGTTTATGGATGCTATGCCAGTGGCTCCCAAGCTGGGGTACCTGAATTGCCAGGTCCCACCCCCACGAGCACAGCTGAAGCTGATGGAGAGGGGGTTTGGGAAATGAAAGGGTGCAGTGGGGTCTTGACGCAGGACAGGGAGGATGCGTCCCTCTGGGAAGGAATATGGTAGTTTATGACAGGAGGGTGCAAACAGGCAGTGAGAGGCACACCTTCCTGTGCAGGCACACCCTCCTACACACACGAAACTGCTCGTTTCCAGCAGGCACTGTCTCGTGATCTGCCCTTGACTCCAGTCATGATACTGCAGGCTGTTGCTAATACCCATGGCTGCTCTCACTGCTGCCTGTGCGTTACAGCCCCACAGATCTGGGAACGCCTGGCACAGGTTACAACCACAGGCTGAATTCCTCTTTGATACCACTTAAGCCAATATGAGTTCTGAGAAACTGTTGCCACATGTTCTCTCCGTGACGCGCTGCTTAACAAGCCGCTCTTATTTTGTGCTGGCTTCAGTTTCGGAGTGATTTCAGCCCACGGTCCCATCGTCAGCACTGCGCAGCAGCGACCTGGAGCTGGGTAACTGGCAATACCAGTGTCTGTGAAGACAGCGATACGCTCTTCTGGCTACGTATGAACAGCACAGTAGCGCTCAGAGCTGCTCCTGTCTACTGGCAACAGTCACCTACACAACAAAAACAGCACGAGCAATGCTTGTATTATCTGGGAATCTCTTATTTGAGACAAGCCTGTCCAAAAGCCTTAAGAACACCTCACACCCCTCACCCCTGAGGCTCTGATGACAGCCTGGGTTTAGCACGCGACCACCACGTAGGTCAGGTTAGCTGGCTGACACACTGCCTGTGACATGTCCTTACCGGCAGTGCCATCACTCCGTAAGACATGAAGGGCTGTTTTCAGCACTTCTGCACTGTTGCTCCGCGTTTGTGGATACGTTTTTCTAGATCAGCACTCTGATCCTTCATCCAGGAGAAAGGTAATTAGTCCCAATGCTTTGTCAGGTTCCCTTCTGTGCCAAGGGAACTCGGAGGAGGAGGTGGTGTGAGAATGCTTGCCATAATGGGAAACCACTTGGAGGAAACCAAAGAGCTTTTGTCCTTCTTTCTGGAGCCTGTCTTGCTCTCTTCTGAGTAACTGGGCCTGATGAACATAGCCTCCTGCTTACCCAAGCTTTCAGGAAGGAGAGTTAGCGAAGAAAAAAGCTGGTTATGAGAAAAGGTGGGTTTTGTGGGAGCTTATCGAGCCACAGCCTGTAGCCTTTAGGGTATGTGACTATTTCTGCTCTAGCTGTACTTTTAGCTTCTAGCCATGACAGCTACAGGCCTTTTTTTTAAATTTAAAATTACTCAGTGTTAACTGAAATAAGTTTTAACTTGAAATGCTAACTGACTTCCAAGAGGGGGAAGAACTTTTAAGCAGCTTTCTCTAATCAACCCTGAGAAGCCAGGCTAAAGCCAAAGGGCCCATTTCCGCAGCCTGTCACACACTGACCCATCGTGTTCACATGGAGCTCGGCAGCCTCGAGAGCTGCAGCGACTTGTAAAAGGTCTTCTCATGAACTTCTGCTCACGAGATATTTACATCACCGTGTACCAGATACCCAAGGGTATTACAACTTCTATATACATAACTCCATCCTCAAACGAACAGTACGCTTTCCTTATTTACCTACGTACATACACACAGAAATCGTTAAAAATTAAGAGCTTCTTGACAAACTGGGAAACAGATTTATTAAATGTAAATTGATTTTTTCAGCCAAAAGACATCCCAGCCAATCACGTGTAAGTGCTCTTAGTTTTATGTTGCTACGTCCTGGCTCCTCAGCCAAGTGAACACCACCAACAGCTGCTCTTCGGCTGACAGTGTGAGATAGCACCGGTATCAGCACCTGGGCATTCAGCCTCGTGAGC
>NW_010246141.1:0-13871 GCF_000690775.1 Eurypyga helias
TTCTATGATTCTATGATTCCTCTTTCACAGTCTATATAATCTGTTCTCTGATCCCACACTCATGGTGCCTTCTCCACACAGTTATTTTGGAACAGCACCTCTATGCAGCCCTCCCAGGCAGATTTATAACTTCTCTACATTCAGCCCTGATTTCCACTTCCTCCAGCTTCACAACTCTCTTGCTTGCACCGACTTGCCTCAGCTCTTGTCTGATTCAAGACTCTTCCATTCCCCACAAAAAGCCTCAAAAGGAATAGCATATACATTCCAGCCACTGCATTTCCAAAGACCTAGAGTACCTGAAACAACAGGTCTGAAGAGAAAAGTGTCTTGAATTTACTGGACCTCACTCCCTTACTCCACTCTTAATACGAGTGTAGATACAATCTCTCTGACTTCCATGATTATTCTCAGACTGATGTAAGGCTCAGATATGCAAGATCCTGCATATAGCACAACGCAAAAAAAGAAAAAATGGACCAGAAGAAGTATTTAGACTATCATGGTCACAAAGGAGTAAGGCCTGAGTGTTCCATAGGGCTGGTTTTAGGGATGTCTGAGCATTTGTGTGAAAGGTATTGTTGATATTACAGGTCACATGATGTGAATGGGAGCACAAGAGCTCATGTGATGTGGATCTGCAGGCCCAGCCTGCTGGGCTGCTTCTCCAGCTAGGACTTGGGAAAGATAAGAGATATAAATAGCATGCTGGCAAGCAGATCTGTGACAAAGTGCTGTCCTGACTGCCGAGTGCCATCCTGAAGGAATCAGCACCTTTTTTGGATGCAGCTTTAAATCTTTAGAATTGGAATAGATTGAAAAGATCAAATGTGCCAAACACGCCAATTCTAGTTCAGAGCAAGATTGTAAGTACACAAAAAATCAGGGGCATGAAAAGAAAATAACCTCTAGAAATAGGCTCTCTTCCTCTCACTTATATAATCCAAAGGGATTTAGCCTAGTACTTAACATACCCACTGGTTAAATAAAACAATCCATCCAGCACTATGCGCCTTCTACGGCATCTGCTACACAAATCCAGTCTCCTAGAATATTGCTGACTTAACCACACTGTTTGAGTGAGGTCATGGACAAAGGCAAGAGGAAAACATGCATACAGGCAGGCTGGGCAGAAAATGCATTTCCAGAAACCCAGAATCATCTTTTCATTGAACCCAGTGAGATTCTATCAGGGATAATTCTGCCCAAAGCTTAACAAGGTGATGACTCAAAAAAGCTGCGCCAGTCAGAGGGGAGAAACTGAGAAGGGTCTAACAGGAGTGGCGTTTGGAACACACAGAAATGTATAAAGGCTTCCCTGACTTTGCCCTATTAGAACACGGGAAGCATAGAAATTAATCCAGCCACGCTTCTAGGGAAGGGATAGTTTAGTTTTGGTTTTGGGCTTCTTTTTCCACTGTAATTCATGTTTACATAGTCTTTGCCAAAAACTGCCTAAGTACAACCAAAACTACTTCCTCATCCACCTCACCCTCCTGTGTATACAATAATATCCTGTACTTCTCTATGCTCCCCAAGGATGACCTAACTGGCTGTTAAACATGCCAAAATATTTCTCTTATTATACACCTCTATCACACTCCAGAATAAAGACAGTATGCACTGACAAACCCAGCAAAGCAAGCTTCAAAACATCATTTATAGTGATCTAGATAAACCAAACAAGGGTCTTGCCCATATTTCTTTTGCAGAACTACCTCCAAAGGAGACAGCCTGGGACTGAAGAGACCACATGCTAATGCTGCTGCTATAGACCTTGAAGAGGATCTCGGACGGAACACAGCCCCTTCTGTACCCAGCCAGACAAGCCTTTCAAGCACAAGAGAAAGGAGTGGAGTCTGAAACTTCCTCCTTTCCTAGGTCTGAAATCAATAAATATTTGCCAAAAGGTTTGCATTTAGGTATTATTCAGAGGTCATGATATTGAATGTGCATTCCACTGCTGCTCTGAGAGTCACAAGGAGGTAAGTAATCATCCTCTCCTGCAACATTATGAGCAGCAATGACAGAAAGCGTTTTCCTCTCAATTTCTGTTTTTGGGGTTTTTTTTGGTTTTGTTTTTTTTTTTTTTGGTTTTTTTTTCTTCTGTAGAGCAGCAGGAGGCTCTAAAGGAACACCAACAGTGCAGTGCAAAATCTTCTCTTTCCAATCATAGCAGGTACAAACCCAACCATACACGCAAGTTCTCTGTTTTGTGTATGCTCCCTCTGTGAGATGACAGAGACAAGCAGGATGACAAGATTTTAACTGCAAAATGCAAAAAGAAAAGTCATGAGGAGGATCATAAGGAAATACCAACACAGCCACCTTGGGCAAAATTAAGATTTCTTTCCATTGCTCTCTTCCCTGACTGCTGGTTGCTTGTTAACAAGCTCCAGTGATTTCAGCAAGGCTCAAGATTACTCCAAATGCTCAAAACAAAAGGTCAAGGAAGCAGCTGAACAAACTGTATTCACTGTTGAATTCAGTTATAAGGAATGTCTTATTTGCCTGCTGCTAAGACAAAACTCCCGGCTATAGTGAAAAATTGATAAGAACTATCTCACCTTTTGGCTGTTCCCGCCTTCCTGTTATTTACATGACTTATTAACTAAATTATCAGAAATAAACCACAGCCAGGCAATCATCCTTTATAATGGTAGATTAATTTCAGTTTTAATTGCTGCGAGATTAAAAAAATCTCCAAATTAGTGTGCACAATCACGAGCGAAAGAAGAGCAGCATAACATGACTCCCCCAGAAGCACAAGACAAGGAGTCAGTTGCAACGCAAGCACCAGAAACCAGTTCAATGCTGTGTCCCCTGTGATCTGTACGGGAGCAGCAATCTTTCTAGCAGAATAAGCTGTTGGCCCTGAAACCACAACTCAAGAGCTGGGCTATTTGTCTTTTGCCTTATGAGAGTAATCAACTATTGCTATGCAGCATTCATTTCCCCTTCAGCAACCTGATGATGGACCCAAATTGTTTTCTAAATAGTGATAGAAATAAAAATAAAACTCTTTTGTTTGTTTGTTTGTTTTTTGTTAATTAAGCAATAATGCTTGCAATAAATAGCAAGCCAGTAGACACAAATTCTAATATCTTATTGCCAGACTTGCAGCACACACTTCCCACCCCACCTGATTAAGGTGACCCTGACATAAGATTGTACACAGGTCAGGACCTGAGTTTGCAGAATCAGGATAATTGACCTCAGAGGGGAAAGAAAACATTGGTGGTTAAGTAATACTGAGATCCAACCTTCCTCACGTGGAGAGCTACCAGTTTCTGCACCTGCTATTTTCTGAACCCAGGCTCCTTCCTTGGAGCACTTGTAAATGTACAGGTAAGTAATACAAGTTAAGAGCTCCCACAGAACATCTCCCTTAAGGTCTGCTCCAACACGGTGCCTGCCCAGTGCTATTCAGGATGGTTTGAACCCCCTCTGGTCAGATTTACTAGTTTTCTCTCTCAAATACCATCTTGTTTTACTCCTGGAAGCTGAGAGACTATTCTGCCTCTGTGCAACACACATATACAAGGGCAGCCCTAGGCCAAAGGTTGAATCTCTGTGGATTGCTGCCATATAACATAATAAAGAATATACAGGTACTAAGTCCTCCATGTGCCAAACCTGCAGCCTCCAGTTCCTTAGCTGTGAGTTCACAGAGGCCCACATGTCCTCTTCCAGTCTGATCCTAAACACATGCTCTGGACTTCTGCTGTACTTCAGAACATAACATCTGATCATGTTTAGCTACCAAGACTGACCCTACTTCTCTTGTTTAGCCAGTAAGTGCACAAAACCAGCACTAAAGCTGCTCTAAGAAAGCAGAAACGGACCAGCTGACACAAAAGAAAGGGGTGGGTTGTTTGGATCTCATAGGAATTTGGAATTCAATGAAACTAAACTCTATCTGGCTTGCCAGTGTTTAGATCTCCAGCTGGTGACTGGCAAACATAGCAAGAGCTATCAGTGAAGTGTTTTCATGCCTTGCCAACTTGCTGGTCCCCCACCAGTGTGATAAAACTGGAAGCAGAACAGCCTGAGTGTTAAGCAAAGAGGAGGAGGTGGGTAAAGGCAAGGGAGGAGTAAGAAGTTGCGAAGAGAGAGAAGATCTCTTTGCAAAGAGAGAAGACAGAGGAGGAAAGGATATGTCTGTGAAGGGTGAAAGCGGTCCTGTTGATAGTTAATTCATAAAAACATTGGGATTATGCTGAGAGATTTAAAGGAGAGGAACAGGAAGACTTTGGAAAATACATTTCAATGTAAGTACTGTCCTGATATTCAAAAAGCATAACCTATGACTAAAAAGCAAATAAAAGCACAGTCACAGCAACAAAGAGAAGCACAGCTCCTTACTGCCTATGTGTAGTGATTTTATGCTTCATATTCCTAGCCTTGTTTCCTGAGAAAACAAAACTTCTCATACATGTCACACTCCTGTCCACTTGGCCCCCAGTAATTTTGGAACTTCACAGCTTATTGAAGTTGTGCTCACCAGAAGTGCAAGGCTTCTAAACACCTCAATACCTTCATAGACAGGCAACTAGCAGGGGAGAGAAATCCCAACATGCTCCTCCTATATTAAGCATAGTGAACCTCTACTAGAAATGACCTTGCAAACTAGACTCCATTTTCAGCCAGTTTCGAAGTTCCTGGATCTGACTTACTCGTGACTGTAAGACATTCTTGAATGACCCACTAAAGAGAATGCAACTAAGTACCTGAATATGTGGAGTTTGCTGTGGGGGGTTTAGCAGTAGAAGATCCTTAGAGTATGGCACAACTTCACATTATACAGAGTTGAGTGCAAACCCCAAATACAATAGTCCGGCTTAGTTAATATAAAAAAACTCCAACCCACACCCCATCAACCATGGGGAATGAGAGCCTGGCCTTGATTCATTATGTGACAAGCAAAGCACTGTGCAAATTTTCAGATACTTTGAAGAGTAGCCAGACGAGCAACAAAGGATTCTCCCAGCCTTCACCCATGCACGCACACAGACATCCCCCCAAGCATGCTAGTATTCAGTCTTGTGCTAACAGCTCTTATCTATAAAAGTGCTCTTCTTGTGCCTTAACAAACTGGCTGCCTACGGTTTTGTGGAACTTGTCTCCTCAGACACTTGTCTGACTTGTAGGCTGAACAGCACCTCTATGCACCTTGGTTCAACCTCCATCTGCTCCTGACGGCAGAGTAGCTACAAGCAGGTGGCTAGAGCAGCTGCCTCTGCAGAGAAGACTGTCACCATGGCACCTGAGCCTCTCTGCACCTCAGTTTCCTCATACAGTTATAAACCTCCCAAAGTAATGAGGTTTTCTTCGTAAAGTAATAAATTCCTGGGGAAACAATATTGCACAAATATTGACTGCATGCACAAACAGCCCTTCAAATGTATGTGAAAGCACTGCATTGTTTCCAGCATGTACCAAATATTCATAGAGATTACTGACACACCAGAGTATTTCTACTTTTTGCATTGTGGTTGCTAGTTAGTTCAGTGCTATCTTTTTGTGAAAGCTGCAATACAGAGTGAAGTATCAGGCATAATCTTTCCAACTGGGAGCCTTTTATCCTCCGTACCACTTTCTCTGAGATTCCATCTCTTCTTACTGCAGCTGCCTGAAAACAGCCTAGACATGAATCATATTAATAAAATACTAATCTGCTTTAATTGAAGTATTTTCCAAGTGTACATAATAAGGTAATAAGAAACATCCTAAAAATAATTAACAAGAGAGCACTGAAGCCAACATAAACCTCAACGTGACCATCATAATTACTTGGCAAAGCATAAGGAAGAAAAAGACCTGTGGGATCTGCAGTTCCCTACAGTCTCAGAACCTTGCTACCCTATGTTCAGACACTACACAAGTGCCAGGACAAACAGGCTGGACTGACATTTTCAGTTCAGCTGTGCTTTGGAGAGTATAATTTGAATATAAACAGCATTGCCTATTGTTTTACAGGAAACAGCACTTCATACTAACAGTGTGTGTGCTCAGATCAATTCTACTTCCGCAGGTTTGGAGGTGTCCCTGGCAAAGGAACCCATACAAACATGGGATGGGTAGCGGGAAGTAAGATATCCAGCAGGAGAGTCCTCCGAGTACAAATTAGCAGAGGCAGAAGCTGGGGAAGCTGGGGAATGTGATATTTCTCCCTACCCACCACACAGTAATTGACTTCAGTCAGCCAGACGGAGCAGAATGTAAGGGTCGGAGGAGGGTGGGTGGGGCAGAAATCAAAATAAGCTACTACATCACATGCTAATATTCTGTGCTCAGTTACAACCACCCTTCTGTGAAATGGTCTGTTTTACAAAGACCCACCTGGTCATAGAAAGTCTGGAATAATTCCTCTGTAAGCAGACAGCTGTTCCATACAACATGAGTTTCCCAAAACCACCTCTTTAAATACTCTGTGCACTGATCAACAGCTTCTCCCCCTCTGGCTCCAGCTGATGAAGGCCTACAGTTCTGCTTTGAGAGCAGAGGGGAAATTCTGTTAGCTTGAAAATCCAATTACATTCCCGACACAGATATTCATATCTTTTTAATCCACACGTTTCTGCTCTCCTGTGCCAGTCACTCACTTTCTATAGCCTCCCTAATCCTAGTGTTGGTAGCTCGAAGCCAGAAAGAACCACTAGTCTCAGGCAAACACAAGACAGTTAGATTATAAATGGATCATAAATTTTGCATATCTAAAAAGAGCATTTTCTTGTGAGAATTAAGCAAAACCAATGGATTAAACTTAAGTTTTTGATACACTTCATCAAGGCTAGCTTCCCTTGACAGTGCTAGAGTCACTAAGAAAGGCCTATGGCCTCTTTATGTGCCATTTTCACATCTTAAATTGAAGGGCAATGGTGAGTCTTTAACAAACACCACACTCACGCTTCCTCTTTCCAAAATATAAATTATACACTTAAAGTAGGAAAAACAAGTGCAAAAAATCCAAGCCACTTTTAAATAACCAGAAAGTCCTATGCCACCTTGCTCCTGATTCTTTGCAGTAATCATTTCACCTGTAGCCTACTCCCCAGTCTTCCAGTCTACAAAAGCGTTTAATTTAATACAGAAACTATTAAATGTAAATAGGAAGTCACCTATTTTTTGGAGGAAAACCACCTCAGGATGTTGCTGGGATAGACACCTATTCACAAAGGACTGACCACTGGGTACTACTCACACAGAAAAGTAATTTACACTGATCGATAAACAGCAGTCACTTTTCACAACCTCTTTAGCAAAATGGGAAGTTTTGCAAGAGACATCTGATTCAGTCAAATACATGTTTGCATATTAACTGAGAAAAATGCAACAGCTTTCTTGATTTTTTTTCTGCAAATTTAAAAAAATCATTGGGGTATTGAAGGAAAAAAGAAAAAAAAGAAAAAGGCATTTCCCCAGCCCACTCTTACATCCACTGTACAGCCCTCCTTAACATTGCCCTGCCAAGCAGGGCCTTACAGCATGGGATTTTTGGGAGCTTTATCCCTCCACCGCCAATGGGCTGTGGAATTAGCATTTACCATCATGAGGTGCAGCTGTGCAGAGCAGCCTCTCTCCTTTCCCTCCATGAAAATAGGACATGCAAATGCCACTGCCAGCACATCATATCCATCAGTAAATGTGTTGAAACTCACTGCACCTGATCACTAGTTAAGGAAGACTTGTTTTCTCCCTTCCCCAATACCATTAAAAAAAAAAGAAAATAGCTAGTGTTAATATTGATAGTGTTAGCACAACATTATTGTTTTCTATGGTATATATGTCTTTACTGCCATAGAAGTATTCCTTAGGGGATGCTTAAAATTCCTGTAAGTAAAATGGTTGACAAAATTCAGATTAAGCTGTCTTTTTTCTCCATTTCTTTTTAAAACATTTATGCAGAAGCCATTTTAAAGTCTGTCCTAACACATCTACCCTTTATAGAGAAATCAAGCATTATAAGCTCTCTAGAAAGTTTGGTGCCCTTTCTCAGCCAGTCTAACTGGACCCTGAAGAAACTGTTTTCCAGCACCTTGAGTTCCAACCCCTTTTATCTCATGCTCTAAGATTGCTTTAGCTCTGTGTTTCAGTGTCAGCAGACCAAGCACATCACCTTCTAAAAGCAGAAGGACTGAAGTAACTCAGGTCACCAGGAGAGCTGGGAGGATGTGTGTGGTCCTTTGGATAAACCTTACAGCCCTAATGACAGAGGATTCACCTTTCTCTAGATGCTCACATTCAGCAACTGGCTTCAGGTGAAAAACAACCTCTCACTGTCAGTTGTTACAAAAATTAATTGCACTTATGAGTGACTGACACATCAACAAAATGATATTTAGGCAGAAAAAAAGTCAAGTAAATCATAACAAGTCACGGCACATCTGTATGACACAAGGCAGAGGCAGGCAGAAATACCCAACCTAGCTCTGAATTTCAAATGACTGCACATGCTTCGAGCCAGGCAGGTCTCCTGCTCCCAGTATCAGAAAGTGGCCATTTAAAGCAAAGGAATTAGAAAGAGAGGAATATGAATATTTTAAAAGCTCCAGGAAAGCAAAGCAGTGGCAACAGGAGACTGGAAGCATTCCATCTCAAAATCTCTCCAGTTCAGTGACTGCGATGTTTACAACTTATCCAAAATCAAAGTATTTTGTTTGGAATGATGACAAAACAAAATATTTCTTAAATTTTCAGCTAGAAAAATCCTCAAGAAATCAGTTCAGCTCTGACTTGGCCTGATTTGTCTGGTTTTGTGCCAATCCTGCTAAATCAATTACTCCTACTGCCTCAAATGGGACTGTACCAAGAAAATCACAGACGTGGTTCTAGCCTAGTCAAAACAGGATTGCTTTTGTTCTCTTGCATGTTGGCATGCTTCAGACTGCCACAAATAAGGAACAGATGGAAGTGTAGATTGCACTGGGTAGAACTCAAAATAGATTTTAGGCTATCCAAGACACAGTAATCTCTGGAGACTCCCAATTACATATAAGAAATTGTAAGGTTTCAGTTGAATTCTAAAAATACACCATCTTTACTGACAAGCAAATGTATAATATGTTTATATTTAGCTCATGTTCACATTCAGAGGGACTGCTGTTGTATTTTATGTGACAACAGGGAAACTATTGTTTCTGACCATGCATTGGGATACATGTCACAAAACCAATCTGACAGATTTTATGGACAGCTAGAGATGAATCTTAAACACATACACAAGTTAATCATTCAGGATAACAAAAACAGATCATGCACCAAGCCAGATACTTTGTTAGTTACCTTATATGTACCACTTACCAAGCAAATAAATGACCCAATGAGTCAGATCTATTACTTGCTGCATCAAATGTACTATCTACTGAATCAGATACATCTTCTCTTCAAACAGAAACAGAGTTTTTTAAACCAGAGACAATATATTGCCTTTTATGTCATATAACATGATGAGCTATACTAGATCTATGCTAGCTAAAGGCAACATCACAGGACACAAAGGCTGCACTTCAACTTCTGAGCTTCAAGAATGATTTATGGCCTGGAAAAAGAACCTGCTTTATTAATGAGACACGAAGAAGTCTAATCTATCTTGCTTATCCAAAAGAAAGCTAAGAGTCTAAAACTTATTAGATAAGGGAGATTTCAGAGTGTCAATGCACTTTGACAAGGACATAAATATACGCAGTGGTTGAAACTTAGAAATAGGTCCAAACCTTTAACAATTTAATTAAACATCAGAATGCTGCTACTTAAGGATATGGTTATTCTTCATCATCTGAAGTCTTAAGAAGTTAAAACTGCAGAAGTTTAAAAGTGTGGAAGTTTAAAAATTATGTTTTAGATTAACCTTAAATTATGTGTGAGAGGCAAGAATCCTGTTGTCTGTAGCAGGGAGGGCATTAGATGATGTGTTCTGGTTTTAGAGTCTACATATCTACAGATGTCACACAAGTACATAATCATTAAGTTCTTATGAAGTGAATCTTCCTGTGCTTACATTAACACATACAGAAATGAAGAGCACAGATCATTCCATCTGCTGTATATTAACATACTGAACCTTACAGCAAACAGCATGCGGTCGGTGGGTAGGAAACCTGTCCTCTTTTATTGGATGACTACCGGAAACTAGACACAGCCCTCTGCTAGGACTGAGGAACAAGTCAAAGAAACTTATCTCACAAATACTTTTTTTGATGTAAATCCATCCCATTCACTAAGGAAGCATCACAGCTATGTGAGAACCGAGAGCTAGATTCTCATCCTCATCTCATCACTGATTTCCTATACAATTGGCCTAAATTTTGTTCTCTCATTTTACTTTGTTTCCTGGTCTATAAAACAGGACTAGTGGTTCTCCAAGTGTCCAGCAAAGTACATTGGCATCCGTGACCAAAATGTGCTGTGTTAGTATTAAACAGGGAGTCATCGTCTCCGGTAGAAGGAAATGCCTTAGAGTGAAAGCTGCTGTGTTGACTAACAGAGCCAAGGCCAGTGGGTACCATTAGCTCTGTATTGAATAATGAAGGGTGGACGCAGGAGCCTCACAAGAGCCCTGAAACAGCCATCCTGGACTTAAATGGCTTATCTTCTCAGGACTAAAAAGCCTATCAAAGCATTCTGTTACTTACTCAGTCTGCATAAGGCACTGGCAGCGTAGAAGAGGTGGTCTGTTCCCAAACTCATACGGCTGTCTTATAATCCAGCCTAAGTATACCATCCACTATTCTACAGCACTTTTAAAAGCTAGTAGTGCTGTTACTGTACATTGCACAGCAAAGCCAGGAAACAGATACGCAAGTGAAATGTACTAAACACAAGGAATGGACACACAGTGTAAAAAAAAAAAAAAAAGTCCTCCCCCAAATCCCACAGTCTACAACCCGAAAAATATCCTAGAGCGGAGGGATACTGCACAACCAGTGGGAAAAGCTTCCTTCCTGGTACTCCCCTAGCAGTGAGGAAGAGAGCAGAGCTACAGGACAGAGCTCTTGACAGTACACCAGGGAGACAGCATCCTACACTTTAGGTCTGGAGTTTCAGAACTAGTGATGTGATCTTTGTGTGTTCTCTCAGGGCCACATTAAGCTGATTCACACTGAAACCCAGCTCCAGCATCCTTCCTCTGGATACACACAGCACCTGTGCAGCAGAGTAGGCAGAAAGGACCATGCTAACTATACACTAGGAGAAAATGCAGACACAGTAAGGTGCACATGGAAGGCAAAGAGAAGGTCATGGACACAGCTAGATAGAGCTCCCCCAGCGAGCTGTGTGCAGCTTAGGGACACCACATGGGCCTGAAAATGGTGAGTAAGTGGGTGTCCCACAGCCATTGCGGCAGGCTGCAGCGGTACAGTGTTGTGCTGAAGGCAGGGCCATCAGCACAAGCCTGGCAGGTTAAGGAACTACAAATAACCACCACAAGCCCATCGGATCAATCTGGGCTGTCACAGTGACTTGCTGCTGGAGAGGACAACCTCGCTGTTGTTCAGCATCAGCACCTCACTACAACCTCTGCCACACACACACACGCCCCACTCCCAAAATATCAAGGGTTTTCTTGCTTGGAAAACCAAATGACTCCTGCGTTCTCATAAGCACAACTGCCACAAAGGATAATAAACCCCAGAAGTGGTTACAAAACTGAGACCCTTATAATGATTTCCTTTCAGTCATAACTGATTATATCCACATAACAGAATCCCAAGACATCGCTAATGATAGCAGACTCTGTCAGTGTGTGAGATGCTGTGAGACTTTGTGAATTAAACCCCATTATTGTCCTAAATTATACATAAATTTCTCCCTTTCCTTGGTGATATGCAACATATTTTTTCTTCAGGGCAGTTAGATGATGTCAGCACAAATTACGGCTTTCCACCTAGTGCGGATGATGGAACCAGAGGCATTAAAGAAGCTAACAAAAAACACATCTGAAGAGACAGAAGGAGCTGCTTCCTCTGACTTGGAAATAACCAATTTTACTATGGCATGTTGGGTAAAGCAAAAGAAAATAAACTCAGTTTGGGATACTGATGGAGCTTCAAAAGCATCACATTCTTAAAAATCACAATTTAAGTTTGGATTCTTGCTCTAAATTACCAAAAAAACCCCCAAACAATAGAAGTGCCTGCGTTTAGATGCTCATATCCTTCCATTAAATACATACTGATGTGTAATACTGAGATTATAGGTTATTGTCTAGCAAACTAGGCAGCTCTATTTTCAGCTTTGAAAAAAAAAATGAATATACAATGTCATTTAGAGAGTTTTTCTAAATAGTTTCCTGTTCTCTTAGTGCTTCCCAGTAGACAAAAGCTGAAGGAAGGGCAGAGGAAAAGTTTGTGGTTTGAGAAAGGCTCACAAGTTCTATAGGAGGCAAGGTTTTCAGGACATATTAGTAACTTCTACTAGATCACAGAATCAGAGAATGGTCTGGGTTGGAAGGGACCTTAAAGATCATCTAGTTCCAATCCCCCTGCCATGGGCAGGGACACCTTCCACTAGACCAGGTTGCTCAACGCCTCATCCAGCCTGGCCTTGAACACTTCCAGGGATGGGGCATCCACAGCTTCTCTGGGCAAACTGTGCCAGTGCCTCACCGCCCTCTCCGGGAAGAATTTCTTCCTTATATTTATACTGCTTCCTTACGTCTGAAGGATCAAGTGATATAGCACATTCCACTACCTGAAGGGGCCTACAAGGAAGCTGGGGGGGGATTTTTTACAAGGGCCTGTAGTGACAGGACAAGGGGTAACGGGTTTAAATTGAAAGTGGGGAGGTTTAGATTGGATATCAGGAAGAAGTTCTTCCCAGAGAGGGTGGTGAGGCACTGGCACAGGATGCCCAGGGGGAGCTGTGGATGCCCCATCCCTGGAAGTGTTCAAGGCCAGGCTGGATGAGGCTTGGAGCAACCTGGTCTAGTGGAAGGTGTTCCTGCCCATGGCAGGGGGGGGGGAACTAGATGGTCTTTAAGATCTCTTCCAACCCAGACCATTCTGTGATTCTATGATAATCAGAAAAAACACAAACAAGTTTTCAGGCATACGGCTCTATAATTTTTTTTGTTATTTGACATACAAATACTTAATTTGCAAATCCAAGAACAGGGAGTTACTTTATTATCTTGCATAATTTTCCTTTATTATAATTTTCTTATTGCACTGTGTGCACCAGCAGTCAAGCTCTTGGTTGCCATCTGCTGTTTCTTTTTCTATGTTTCACCATGTTATCTGCAAGGCCAGGTCATGACAGGGAATCTTTAAGAACAGGCACAAATGCTGCTTTCACACACAACCTGCCAAAGACAGGTGACCAAAAATATTCTGGAAGGCTTTCTTAATGAAATACTTCCCAGATATTCATACAGACAGTATGTGATGCCCTCTCAAACCCAAATGCAGAGCAGGAGTAGGAAGTCTAGGTTTAGTAGTAGCAGATCCACCAGGTCATTAGGGATCATTTTGTGACTAAGGCATTGCTATGAGCCATTCTGAGCCTGTTTTTCTTGTTGCCAGTTCTGTGCTTGACATCACAGTGACTGCCAGCACTCCCTGCTGTCACCCACTCCTATCCTGGATGTGGGCATGACTAGAAAAAGATATTGCTAGACTTCCACTTCAGCCCTGACACCACCTTCCCCACCCAAGACAGGGTTCCCATCTCCCAGCTATGTGCTCTGGTATCAGACCCCCAGGCTCCAAGTCTCCCAGTGCCTGCTACTTCCCAAGCTAAGTGGGTATAAAAGTCCCAAATTAAAATCATTAAGCTTGGAGCCTCTCTAGGCAAAAACTAAGGCTACACCTGTGTCTCCACCTGTGAGACCTTTTCCTCCACTGTTTTCAGTTCCATTTCTCTCTGCACTG
>NW_010246141.1:13902-40517 GCF_000690775.1 Eurypyga helias
GACTTGTACTCAAATAACTTTTAAGGGATCTTGAGGGCAGGCACTCATATTGAAGAGTTTTTGCTTATCACACTCCTATATTTACAGAACCACAGGCCCTGTACATCTGTCCTGATGATATTTCTTTATATTTAACATACTTAATTTTTAAAGAGTTTAGAGAGATTAAATACATCCACGTTTTATGTTAAATACTTTCCAAGCCAGAGTCAGCATTGTCAGGGCCTCTGACATTAAAATCACCGCAAGCATTCAGCTCTATTCCACCAGAAATAGGACCAAAGAGCTTCTACAGTGAATTTCCATGCGTCTGCAGATAATTGTTCTGGCATTGCCTGTTTCATTCCTCTTAGAACCAACCGTCTGCGCTTTCACAGTTTCAGCATCTGCCAGGAAGCAGAAGCAGCAGCCAGAGTTCTCACTACTCTGTGTAACCACCAGAAGGCTACAGGAATCCAAAGAATTCCACACAGGAGGGTGTAATGGGAGAGCTGTAAGACTGGGTTTTCTGCTGGCCTAAAACTGACCCCAAACAGGGATCCAGCCCTCCCTGACAGCAGCAGTAACAAAGTCGACATCCAGCAAAACTTTGTTAAACCTTAAACTGGATTTTATTTTCCATTATGTCCCTTCAAAGCAATTAAAACAAAAAGTAATCTCACTAACAACCTCCCGTGCTGCACTGAGAGGCTGGGTGCTTTAAAACTGAAGAAGCTTGAAAATTAGAATTTGGAAGTCCAGCCCGACCTCAGCTCCTTGGGCTTCTGCCAACCCTTAATGCGATTTTAACGATCCTCACTTTGAGGCAGTGATGATGCAGGCTATTGCTCCAGATGCATTCAACACCCTAGCCACATCTGGATCTTTGTCTCCATTTGAAGGAATGTGCAGATACAGATGTTCTGATTCCCTTCATCACGGGTGTGAGAGAGAAACCTTTGGACTCTGCCACAAACAGTTGTGGGTTTGTTTTTTTTCCTAGCACACAAGTGATCTCAATAACAGAGGAGTAACCCGCCCATGCCCCATCCTAAAAGCCCCAGTGTACAAAACAGCCATTACTATCTTGGCATCAGCCCTAAAGCTTCGAAGAAATGTCTGGACTTGCTACACTCATGCACTTTGGCGGTTTAAGATGTTGATGATAATCAGTGTTAGAGACTTTAATATTACTGCTTTAAATACGCTATAAACATAACCCGCCTGCTAGCTCACAAAGCACATGGTGACAACTTTCAAAAATTAACCAGAAAATGAAAGCATTGTCTTTCCAGGAGTGATTTTGTCTGCCATCAGACATATTCCAGAGCAGAAAGGTTTTTCATTGATCCATAATCATTCATAATTTGACAGTAAGAACTGTAATTGCAGCCATTGCTATCCAGTCATTTGTGTGAATCGTCTGTTTTATTAACATTGTCACGGTGCTATTAGTGGCAATTCTCTGGAACATTTTGTGGATTTGGAGCAGATTCTAATGTGATGACATATCAGGCACAAACATGTAGTATCATCGTTTGAAACGTTAAAGGAGAGTTATTTACCTGATAATTTGGTAATCCACAGCTCTCTCTCCCACTGTCATTTGCAAAAGCGTAACGGTATTATACCTTGTCTGAAGACAGGTTATTACAAATACCTGTACCTATTGTTTAAAACCCAATTTTTAAGGAAAATGTAATTACAGAGGTGCTGTAGGAAATGGACTTTATGACATAATTACCCCCATAGACATGGTCCATCTCTGTAAAGTAAGCCTCTGGATGAAAAGTTCCCCAATATGAAGCATGTACTAATCCAAAAAAGCTTACTAAATTCCAAAGCTTTAGATTATAACAGACCGAATATTCCATATATTTTTTACCCTTCCCACTGATTTCTACCAACAGTTGTTTTATGTGAGGAACTAGCTATGCTCATCCAGCTGACAGTTACTGGAACTACAGTGCCACAGTTTTGTTTTGCCTTGCAGACTTTAAATCAGGACACACTAGAGCACTGTTAAATGAAGCTGCAGCAGCTTAACTTAACCCCATAACATTAGCACCAGAATGGCTGAGGTATCACACATCTCTAATGGAACTGTAAGTGCATTTGTGAGGAAAAAAAATAATCCAGGAATGCAGAATATTAGCTCCAGCACAGCTGTTCTAATAAGCTCATTTAGACAGTGGTGGGTAGGAAAAACTATGATTTTGCAGGAGGCCATGTTGGATATTTGCAGAAGTGACTTGTAAGAAGTTCCATTTTACAACGAGAGAGCAAAGTATGCCTTGCTGCTCATGAGATGAGCCACGACCTTGGCAGGTATCATTGAAGTTCACTCAGACATAAGGTGCTACAAAACCAAAATTTGCCATTAATTGACATTTTCTGTATCAATTTTCAACAAAAAAGTGACAGCTCTTCTGCTACTGCAACAGTAAGTCAGTCCTATGTGTTCTGTAAGGCCAGTATTTACCATGCTGGTCTGAAGTCCCAAGTTAATTCAGTTTAGCCATGAGCTCAGCCCTGAACTTCATTTCAGTGTCACAACTACTGGAAACTAATTGTGACTTTCCACCTGGAAGCATTTATTTTTGCAGCAATCTCCCTGCACCTGTACTTGTCTCATTAAGGAGTCCAGCTGCACCCCCAGTTGCTTCCACTTTGAAAGCTTCAGCATTTCTGACTGGTTCTTTCCTAATGTAAGTGGCAGCCTGAAATCACCATGATAAATGCACAAATGGGGACTGCCAGTTTTCCTGGGCACTTGGACATCTTGCATTCCTCATCCATCTAAGAGCTCCAATACCCTCAGCCATGCAAAGCATTACAGTACCAGGCACAACTCCCCAGCCAGTTCAGTGGATGGCACTCTGTCCTGCTATTCCCATGCCTGCACAGTGCATTAATATGCAAATCCAGAATATTGCATATGCTAATGTCTACTAAAAAGACTTTTCAATTCAGGATCTCAATTTAATGAAAAAACAGCATCACTGTGGGGAAAACGATTGCATAGCACAAGTGATCACGGAAGACCTTCAGTGATCTTTCAGAACGAATGAACACAAGTGAATGGCAAAGGTAAGAATACGGCCAGAGAGAAGAAAATCAGCGGTGGTGCCTCTCCCTGTCCACCTAAGCTTCAGCAGCAAAAACAGTGCAATCAGTGAATGATCTGTGACCCTTTGGCTCTGTGATGGCCCACTGTTTTGGTGAAGCAATCCCAATCTGGTTTTTTTGTACCTGGAGCTGCTACTCAACTCTCAAGCATCAAGCAGTATAGACGGTACAAGCACAGTGACTTGAGGGTCCATACATCTGTTACTCCTGTAACTGCTGCAAAAGCACAGAGGCTGGGTTGGCAGATGGAAGATTTGCCTTTGAGGAGAAATAGGTCAGATATCAGAAAGTAAGAACAGAGAAACAGATGTAGTCTTTATTCCCCAGCAGACTGGTACTTTGCTCAAACATACCCTTAGTAACAGAAGGCACAGCTCCTTGGGAGCAATACCCCGTGCATTATGAAAGACAACATTGCCCAGCAGGCTTGAGAGTGCAGCAAGGTCTCTGGCCATACAAGACTGACGAGGTACAAGCCAAGCACACTGCAGTGAGAAGCAAGAGGTGGAAGGCTCAGCATAAACAGTCTGCTTGGAACACACCTCCTAGGGTTTGTGACTATCACAAGATGGTAATTTTCTGTGGAAAGGCTCCATATCTACATGCTGTTAATTAAATGCTGGAGAAAAGCAGAGAAATACTGTCATATTTTCATGCAGTTAGTCTATTCACATGTAATAACTGGGATTGCACTGGCTTTCCTCTTCCAAGTCAATGTCCCCACAATGACTGTGTCTCACTGAAACCGTTCTCCTAACCTGCAGTTTCCACACCATTTAGAGGTAAGAATTCTAACTCCCATTTATAATCATAGGATCATAGAATGGTTCGGGTGGAAAGCAAAAAAAAAAAAAAAAAGAGACTTCAAATAACAGGCAGGAGCTAGCATAGGGGATCTCCGATATGAGGCTGGACCTAATCATTAAGGTAAGCAACAAGACCAGCACATTTATGTTGGTATGGGTAACAACAAGGCAACAGTGTTCTGTAAAGATTTTTTTGAGTATACAGAAATCATCAAGCATCAATTCCTACATAGTCCACAGATCTTTTTATTATCTGAGATGTTTGCATAGCATTAAGCTTAAATAAATCCACCTCTAAACAAAGTGATCACATGTATATATGTTAAATTTAGTAGTTACAAGAGATCAAAGGTTTATAACTTTTAATGTGAAAAGCACTATAAAACCTGAGAGATTATAACTGAGGGTGTTATATTAAGGATATATTAGAAGAAATTGTTTGAGATTGCAGGTGAAAAAAAGGTTAGAACACACAAGCCATCACTCCCATGGTAGAAGGCTGTGAGCTTTTTAAAGAACTACTGGGAATTCTCAGTGGAGGATACGGTATAGTTGACACACCATACCATAGTTTTCAGAGTGAGGGAAGGGAACAGCACAAGCCACTTCATCAAAGCTGACCCACAACAGCTTGTATCGTCCAAGCAGAAGTCCACACAGTGAGTGCTTTTCCATTTGTCTCACTGAATCCATCCTCCTACCCAAAAGAAAGGAGCCAAAAATAAATAGACTGTTTAGAGGAGTTACATAGATTGTAGATAGTATAATTACCAAAAATTTTAGTAGAGTCTCTTTATGTATTTGAGCTACCTCTGATGGCAACTCCTTTAAAGATAATGAAGTTATAACATACTGGAGTATTTAGTTAAAAAAGAAGGCAGCTAAAACGTTTAAGGGAGAAGGTAATGAGTTGTTCAACACTACACTGACAGCTTGCCTAAAAACAGCATGAGGAGACCTTCTCCAAGTCAGGACCTATCCAGTCAGGTAGCAACTCTGCTAGATGGAGAAGTCTGGTATGTTACGCTGGTAAATCAGGAATGAAATGGTGTTAGACTGCTGGGAGATGAGAGAAATGCAGAACTGCATCCTGCGGCCAGCTGAAGCAGAGAGGAACCTCAACATGGAGATAAAACGGTATTTAGAAGATTAGCACCCTTTTTTCCTATCCAGAGTCTTCAGCCTCTCCTACAGTGCTTGCATAGGGCATATAAGATCTCCTTTCCCCTTCCTTCCACACAAATCATCCCATAACAAGTCCCAAAACACATGATACTCTATACTTGCTGAACCCTTCAGCTAAAAGAGAACTTCCATAGGATTTCTCTAATGGTCTGCTGGAGTGTCTTTATAGCTATTGCTATTTCTCAAGAGGCTGCTTTAGCTTTCTTTTAAAAATCCTGACAAATGTTAATGACAACAAATTCTCTGTTCCTCCCTTGCTGCTCCCAGAAAGACTTCTGGAGTTTTAGTTCAGAGACACTGTATGTGTGCCTTGGAGTGAAAAAGGGTTGGCAGTAGGCAATCAACTTTTTCTTGACACAGAAAATTACTCTCTACTAAGGCTGTAATACATCAACATATCTTTCACTCACAGGTCTTACGGCACAAAGTTATATCCAGCTCTTCCCACAGAGCTATTCCCACCCATTGCACTTACTAACCAGAAAGCCTTCTAAATGTTATCTAGTAGCAAGAATTAAGCAGTTGTGTTTTGCAGATCATGTTTCTTAGCTGGCTCTTTAATTTCCTCTTATTCAACATTATCACATTATGTTCCCTCTTCTTATGTGCTTCTCCTCTTCACAAAGCCCTTTAAACAGCTGCAAAGGGGGAGGGACCACTATGCTCACGAAAACTCCACTTTGCAGAATGCTTCTGCCAGGTCCTACTGTCTGTCTCCTTCCAGGCATTTAATACCTCCAAGATTCAGGTTTGCTTTTACATCTCTTCCTTGTGCATCCCTGACAACAGAGCCTATTTTCAGCTGTCTTAATTGAAGAACAGTAATCCACCTCTTCTTGTTATTGCCATGAGGAATACGTACACCCTTTTTCTCTTTGTAGTGGGCTCCTTTTATTTTAACGGTAAGTGATCTTTCCTTTCAGATACAGTTTGCAGAGCAGCAATAGCTTTCGGGCTAGGAGGCAGGACTGTGATATAGGCTCTCAGACAGTTTGTAACTATCATTCAGTAGGTTGCAGACTTTAAGAGGTTGCATGAAATGGATTATTTTGGTGTTGTTTCTGGCTTGTTTGGTATCAGCAAATCCAGTACAACAGATACAGACAAACTGTAAGTTGGACATAAAATGACAGAACAGTAGGAGATGACAATGATAGTTACTAAACAATAACCCTGTAGATGCTCCCAGGATCATGTGTGATGGGAAAAGCAGGTATTGTGCTGAGGGTGAAAAAATAAGTAATGAACTGTGACATGAACCATAAATTAGACAGGTATCATCCCTCTAAAATTATTGTCTCAAGTTCATGTATTTTGCAAAGTTCATACCTCCTAATTGTAATTAGTATGTGAATAGTTTAAATTAAACTGAGTATGCAAATATATGCTAAAAAAGAGCAAACTTACATTAAGAACATTTTTTTTAGTTCGCCAAGATTTCTTGCACATGTTTTAGCCAATACGCACAGCCTGACGGCAGCATGAAATAGTGCATTTACCATGGGAGCTTCTTTCCACGGAGAGACTACCGAAGTGTTCAGAGGGAAACTGTCTGAAACTGAAGAGAGACAAAAACCACATCTTTCCCATAATTACCTATTCATCCCACAGTTGTTTTGTGCCTTCAGTCACTGAAAGGCAACTTCAGAAAACATCTGCTTTGCAACAAATAGCAAGGGCCTACTTTAGATTCTTAGGTTACACACTTTTGAACCCATGAGTATTTCCTTCTTACTTGCATTAATTGTAGTGTAGAAAATAAAATAGTCTTTAAAATGCAGTAAATTCACCACTACTTCCATAGGAACAATACGTGTTCCAAATTAGCGTGCATTGTTCTACGAGGTTGTATAAATCTTTTTATTCAAGAGTATGCTGAGAAGTATCAACGTCACAAAGTAATTTCAGAGAAGATAATGTGATTATCCTACTGCAGCTTCTCGCTTGCTCTTTACTAATTACAGATGGGAATGTGGTATGTCACCATTGTCCACATAAGTTATTTGTGAGAGAGGAAAGAACAAAAATGACAACATATACTACAGTATATTGTTTCAAAAGAAATGCTATTTCAGTATTTATTAAAATAACTGAAGTCAGGAAAACAGAGGAAACATCCTAGATTTTGCTAGTTAGACCGTGATAACAGTGCACTTGCCTGCATTTGTCAACATTGCTCCTTATTCTGTTCTGTGGAAATCACTCCAACATATTTGCCAATACCCTGAAAATAAACAACAAAACCCAGGATGACTTCTTATTTCATTTTATATATTTAAATTAGACCATGAAAAAGGGAAAGTTTGCATGGGGGAATGAATGAAGTCTGCATTTTTGTTTCTTCTGCTGTGAAATTGGAAGCATCCTGATCCATTTTTTTTTTCTTTTTAATGATCGTACTGCCGCAGAGAAAACAAAGTTACTGCAGAACGTGTACTGCAAGTTACGTGGCAATTTGCTCTCCTCATCATGGAGCAGATGTGTAGCGTGTTCAGTGAAGCTAAAACAATTTCCCTAGCTTAGGATCCACCCCACTGTGGCTTTCAGTACACAAAAACACACCACCCCCAGATTAGGACTGCTTCATCATTCTTGTTAAAAAAATTTGTCTAAAAGCATCAGTATAAGCTCTGGAACATTGCTGGTGATTACTGCTATTTGGAAAAAACAAGGGAAACTGCACTTCCATTTCTTCCAACTCTGAGTAAAAAGAGCAGTTTCACATGCGTGGCTACTAACGTCATGAAATGCATATAAAAAGAAACTTGAACGACTGGTATTTTTGTTCTTATTAAGTGAGATCTGGTTAATATGTAGATTGGTAATGGAAAATAGATTATAAAAATAATACAAGAATCACTCACTTTTACACGTTAGTTAAAAGAGATTGGCTTTCCCCACTTTAAGGCAGTGCACTGCTGACATCTAGTGGTGTTTGACGCAGGCAGCCGAGTGAGCTGAGAGTAGTCCCTTCGATCTTTATTTCTGAATGATTAAATTATTTAAAGGTTGGGACGGGATGGCAATTTTATAAAAAATTATTCATTACAGGAGTCCCTTCCCTAAGAACAAGTAATCATTTCTTAAACAGATTCATTATTTAATAAATCATTTTCTTAATAATTAAGTCATGGTCTCTCATTCATCTGCATGAAGTTTGACAGTCAGTACTTCAAAATCTGAGCTGCTCTCATCAGAGATGTAGACCCCACAGCATGTTTTGATTTGCAGACCAGGTGACTATGATTGCTGAAACCAGGTTTCAGACACTAGGATTATTGCAAATTCAGACATGACGTTCTGCAAATATTCTGCAGTTTCTACTCCTTACTGGCTGTTTAGTAAATACTCCGTATTCTAGGATATTTACAGAAAAATATGGCAACTCAGTGAAGACATATTAACAATTCAAACAAGAAGTCACTGTCTTTGCTAGCAGCATTCAGTGACCACTGTGTGTAACAAACCAAATGACAATTTATTTATATTTGATTTATAGCCATCTTCTTATGTCACTTACATGCACAACAGTAGGAATGTTTGTTAAGAAACCAAACAAATAAGAAGCAGAATAAAATAACTTTAACCAGGATTCTCTCTTTACCTACCACAAGGTTTCTCACCTACCATAAACACAGAATGATTCATTCCTAGAGCCCGTTTTCTTCACAGCATCAAATTTAGCAAAGATCAGTGTAGTCCTAGCTTAAGAAGTCTTTCATTAGGCAGACTTACATTGAGAATAAATATAATATTAAAATATCACATGGTACTAGGGCTTTTATAATGATTGCAGGGAGGTACAAATCAAGTGTGAATCAAAAAACACACTGACCCAACAAACCCAGATGTATTCATCCAAATTTGTTTTCCTAAATGGCTTGGGAAGTATTTGAGAAGCCTATTCTGAAGAATAATGTTATGGTTAAGTATATGTGACAAAGTCCATGCTACCAATGCCATAGCATCTGCTAGTCTTAGAAGACTTAAAACAAGCCTGGTGTTTATTCCAACCTTTCCCCAGAGCTTGAGTAAAAGCTGCTCTTAGATATGAAAAATCTGTTCAATGATGTTTCCTTTTATGCCTCTCCACTTTCTTACTGGATCAGAAACAAAAAGTTCATAAAGTGTTTTTTAATGAGTGGAATTCAGATGTACCAATTTCAAGAGACACTTGTTCCCTCTAGCAACTTACAGCTCAGTTCACATGGAAACCAGGCACCCTCTAGAAATGCACACAAACTTTAGCTGCTTATGTGATCCTGGCCTTTTGATATCTGCCTTTCCTCTCATGGATATGCCAGAACATTAAAAAACCAGAACAATTATTGTGCCATAAATCTAAAATATCTGTATGGCCAGTGGTTTTTACTGTGTGAAACTGCCCTGGGGAATAATAAAGCAAGCTTGCTGTAGGGGCACTATCCTCATTTCCGCAACATCTAGGGTTGAATTAGGTGCCCTTTCCTATGAAAGAATTGTTCTATCAATTGGATTAGAATCTGCTTTCATTAACACCTGTGTCCATCACCGTCAGTTATACAACATAACAAGAATTACTTGACATACAGCAGAATCTCCCCGGGTCAATTCTGATGGCAGGATGTTATCAGGACGTTAGTCATCAGTATCATTATGTGGTCAATAGCAGTTTGAAAAGTCCACTTAAGATGGTTTTAAAAAGCACATGCAAGAACATGGGAGCAGATGCGGTTACCTGTGGGGTTGTGCCATAAGCTATTGTGCTCCGTGGAGAATGCTCTGGCTTGTTTGATAGCATCCTGCAGATATTCTATTTTGCAGTCACTGAACTCCAGCTCTGACCACCTAAGATTATGGCATTTGTGTTGGTCCATAAATCAGGTTTTGTTTCCACATAAAATAAGGCTTACATACTGCCTCAGATTTTCAAATAAGATCATTCTGAAACAGAAACATCACTAGCTACCAAAGAGTTCACAATCATTACAAAACCTGCAGCTCATCCCCTGGTTTCCCCTACACAGATCAGAGCCTTTCAGTTTGTACCTGGGCTTGCAACTCTGACTCCTATGACACTAAAGAGACAGGTCACAGCTGAACTCACTGCTTCTGGATTGTTGAGACGTTCTTCCTCTGTTACAAAGAGGGTGGTTTGCACCTAGTTTCTATTTCTGAATGTACTCCCAAAGTATCTATCAATTTGAGCTTCACATTTTACTGGGAAAAAAATGCAAATGTTACTGACTTATTTGCTTTGATCTATGCTCTGTGAAAGACAGTCAACTTCGGCAGAAGAGATATTGGTGCAAGCACCACATCCTTCTGTTCACACAAGCCTACAGTCTTTATAGACTCAAAAGCCCTCATTAATTCATGAAGACAATGAAATTCTCTGATCCTGACATCATGTCACTTGGCCTCCCTTCTCTATAATACTGTTACGTGATGTTTTACAGGAAGCACCGCGGCAGATGCTGAAGAAAAGCTAATGAACCACCTACTGAGTCCTGACAGGTACAATAAGTTAATTCGACCAGCTGTCAACTCATCCCAATTGGTATCTATAGAACTGCAGGTTTCCCTGGCACAGCTCATCAGCGTGGTAAGTTTAAATTAGGCTATGCCTTTTAATTCATTACTACCTGCACAGTGCTCTAACTAAAAGTCATATTGGTATTACTATGTCCCTGTTATGTTCTAAATCACATAATGATACTTTGTAGGCAGAGCCCATACATACGACTTACTGGGTTTATAATTCAGAATGCAGCTATAACAGGGAGCTCAATATATGCCTAAGCAATAAAGTACAGCAGCCAGATCTGCATCCAATAAAATTCCATTGACCAAAAAATCAAAATCATTCCACTGATTTCAGTACCGCTACAGTAATTTACACCAGGTCAGGATTTACCCTGGACCGTGTACACAATGCCAAACCATCTTCTGCTGGTTGAATCAAAGAAATGTAGTTGAATGTCCTGGAAACAAGCTATGAAGCCAGCTCAAAACCTCATGGCATATCAGCAAAGAGCAGTGAAATGTTGTAAAGAAAAAGACACGTCAGTTCCAGCTCAAATATCTTACACAGTTAAAACGATCCTCATGTAAGCAATTCCTCATATTCAATAAGAATTACTTCAGTAGGTCCCAAAGACATTTTCACTCACAAGGTTAACATTAACAGTTCTTCCAAGGTACAAATACCTCAGTGCCTAGACAGGTTTAGCATTAACTGCAGTGGAACAAGATCCAGCACATAAGTGGGAATAATTTCCTGAATCAGGGCTTTGAACTCTGCTTCTCTCTCCTTGGATAAAAAGGAGGATATAGATGACTGCCTCCTGCCAGAATTTGTGTATGGGCCAGTGACTGGACTGCTTCAAAGTTTAAGAAACCTATATAATTTATATTCTGAAATTCAAAAGGAAAAGAGACACTGATGGAACATAAGGGATGTTACAAACATGTTACAAAGGGATCTACAAACAGATGAGCTTTCATACAAGCTGATTTATACAGGATATACAGCCATCTATACCAGATGATTCTGGGACAAGTGCTCCCTCTCTCCTGGAGAATTCCACCTGGACACAGACATACGTCCCCACACAGTGCACTGCCACCACCAGCACAGTATCCTCTCAGATTGCAGATTCTGGGCATGAAAAGCAAGGTGTCCTGCCCCCACAGGCCCCAGCAATCAACAATTTAAATGGAATAGATGAATAAGCAATGGTCAAGAATGGTACAGCTCAGTCCCTACCCCTCACTCTTCAAGCAGAAAGTAGAATGTGGCATTTTATAGGCTCTAACAATCTCAAGCATTTTCAGGATTGGAGAATTAACTTGTTTTCCTGCAGAAATCCTCTTGGCTCTTTGACCCCCTACCTTGTCCCTTCAGTAGAGGCCCAGCAACACAGATCGGCTGCACAGACTTCTCTTCTGGACTGCTGTTGCATGACGCAGAGCTTGACAGTTGAGAGCTTACATAGCAAACCTTACATAAACCTCACACAAGTTAGTACAGGCCTTCCTGGTGGTCAAATGTGCCTTCAGTTTCAAATCCAATCCCCAGGGAAGGGGGGAGTGGTAGGAAATCAGCTCAGCAGGGTGGTGGTAATTGTTCCCAAATAGCCACACTCACTCCAGTCACAACTGTCCTTGTTAAAAACCACTTGGAGTATTACGCTTGTGGGGTTACTATTTATCGTCAGGATGTGGACAAGACTGGCCATCTTACCAGCAGAGAAATGCCTGTGTTGAAATACACTAGACAAAATCATGCTGTGCAGTTGGAAATATCCTGAAAAGCCCACTGAATAAATTGTATTACTGCAATAAAATGAAACATTTTAGAGGACATCTTTTCTCTGTCTTTTCTCCTGCAGAATGAACGGGAACAGATCATGACCACAAACGTCTGGCTGAACCAGGTAACCAAACCCACAGAGGCATGCTCTTGCAAACCACAAATGCAACTGCGTTCCCTTCATCACAGTGATTGTTTTGTTAGAGCTGGTCTGGATACTCCCATCACTACTGTACAATTCTTCTCTTAGGAGTGGATTGATTATCGTTTGGCTTGGAAGCCCTCTGACTATGAAGGAATAAATAAGCTGAGAATACCTGCAAAACACATCTGGTTGCCAGACATTGTGCTCTACAATAAGTAAGTAAAACCTCTGTAGTTTGTGCAGACAGTGAACAAACCTTTAACCATGTATCAAGAAACAAGCGTCAGAACCTACGGAGTAGGTCTGATAAAATTTTAAAACTGAATTTTGTCACTTTTAGCCAGTATCAAGTGTATCTGACTGGGGTACTGGCCTCAGAACTAATTTTAGTAAAATCAGGGCTCTGGTTAAAGAAATTCCAGCAGACCTGGAGCATGTCTGCAGTGTAAGCTATTACGACACCAGAGGATCCACGACAAGGCTCACAACTGAGACACAGATCTATATCAATCTAGACTATATGGAACACATGAATCGTAAGTACACTGGCCATGTCCACAAGAAAGCAAGACATCTGGAATTCTGTCGGACATCTTAGGTTCTGAGCTACATTTCTGTCTCCTGCTTCTTCTTCACTCCCACCCCCTTCCACGACAGACTCCAGGACATAGAACCGTTACAAAATTCACATGTAGCAGAACTCCATGAGTTAATATTCATTTTAAAAAAAATATATCTGTTATATTTTCATAAAGCATTAAAAAATCAAGAATATATAATAAATCTGTCAACATCTGACTGTTTCTTTACAGTACTGAGAAGTGTAAAAGCTTTAGCTATACCATACTTCAGTTCTTCCAAACAACCAGTTAACTGCCAATTTTGGTTTGGATTTTGCTGTTGTTTTTAAATCCCTAGTAAAGCCTTGAAGTGGATGATATCAAGTCTTTGGGGAAAAAATATCAAAACTTATAATATACTTTCATGATACTTTGAAAACCAATCAATTCATAAACATGTGACAGTTTATGAACATAAACAGATGGGAAACCTAGGAAGTTTATATATAACTGAGTTAAGTCCCTGGAATCCTACTACTGGAAATCAGATTCGAGAAATGCTTAGAACTATTGTATTAGACACAAAATAATTCAGCCAGTGGATTAGGATGTACTCTGCCTGGTCAAATCTTGTTCTGGTAAATTGTGCCCCCGCCCTCTGCTTCTTTCTTCCTTACTCCCCAAATGATACCATTTAATGGATTGTAAGAATGGAAAGAAACAGTTTTAAAAGTCATCTTAAATCTATGGGAACAGCTTTTAGTCTAATATACTGGATTCTGACATTAGTACAAAGCTTCAAATTAAAATTTTAGGTAAAGCACAACCCCCTGTAACGCTCTGCTGCTGAAGCAGTGTTTCATAGGCATCAGTCAGTTCAAGAGGTGCTAAGGAAAACACAAAGAGCGTCCCCATGCCCCACAGCTCTGCCCATCTGTAGACTGTGCACAGGACTGCAGAGGGCAGCCCAGCTTCTGTCCCACAGCTCAGCCAGGGGCAGCCAGCAGAACCACCTACATATTCTCAGCCCAGGAGTCTACCCAGTACATCGTATGGCCCAATGGTAAATCCAGCTCAAGGAGACACAGAAATGGGATTTCTTTACTGAAGAATAGCAATTATATTGGCAATGAACTAATGACCCTTATATGCTGGTGCTTCCCACTTGTGCATCTGGTTGTTTCACTGCCTACAAGATGTAGCTATGTCTCACTGCCAGGCACGAGGGTTTGTGCCAAGCATTCGATCCTTGTAACGTTCCCTTGCTTAAATAAAAAATAAACCTTAGCTCAGAAATACTTCTATTTTCCATGATGTCTTCTCTAAAAACAAGCAATTCATTTGACTTTTTATTAACTCTTAAGGAGCATATTTCCACTGAAACAGATGGATGCAACTTAACTGTAATCGGTTGAACTTCATCCATTTACACTTGCCGTGGGTTTGGTCTTATATTTTTGCTGATAACATACTGTCTTTTGGTTATATGAATTTCTTTACATAGACATTTGTTTATTAAAAGGAAGGTACGTGGGATGTATCTAGTCCAGACTCTTCTTTGCAGTCTATCAAAAAGGCTAACCCAGTTTATAATAAAAGTGGTTGATTGAGAGAGGAACAAACCTTTGAGTTCCCTCATCTGTCTCAAAGACAGTCATTAATAGTTGTTCCTTCCTACTGTTACACTTTTCTGTGGTAACACAATTAGCTGAGTTTGACAGGTGTTGCATAGCACACCTGAGAAGGCCTGAGAAGGTGCAGTGAATACACTAAGAAACACCAAATTTCATTAATATTTATCAGCAATTGACCACTTAATATTTCTACCTCAGGATACTTCATAGGTTAACAGCCCCAAGTTCTTGATCCAGATACATTGGACAGCAGTAGGTATTGATTACTGACTGATAATGAGCTCTTCCCTGAAGTAAAGGGCCCATCATAATATAGAAGCCTCTCCTGGTTGAAGTTCAGCAGACAGAGGAGACACAAAGCCAAGATTATTTGTGGGCACTAAGAATGCTGTGGCTTGTCTGTTCTGTTTTTGTAATAATAAAACATTAACTGGAGTGACGCAATAAATTATAAACCATATAACTACATTTCCTCTGCCTACACTCTCCCTGCATTTCCAACTAACACTGCTGATCCTTATTGCCTCATCCAAGTCATTTGGGAGTGTTACTGTGTGCTCCTAGCAGCGGCTGTGTTCAGATCAAAGGTACCTCCATCTTCATGTTGGATGATCTCATTTTTACACAGCTTCCAGGGATGCAGTAAGCCTTAATTACTTTAACAAACACTTATAAAATACTTTGAGTTCTTTGGATGAAACACATATTTATTATTTAATAATAATTTTGTAAAATAATTCTTGTAAGTATTTGGCCAAATATCTGTTCTTTGATTGGGAGAAATGCATACATCAATCACCCTATCAAGTTACACCTCCCTACAACACAGATTTCAAAATCGAAATATTACTAAACTTTGATCCTAGAAACAAGTGAACCAGATAAGACCAAGAATTTCAGAGCTCTTCTGTTTTGAACTATGCTTTTCCTCTTAATGTTTTATTATCTTCTCTCCTTTTTCTTTCCTCTTGTTTTATTAGTGCGGATGGCACATACGAAGTTTCGCTATACACAAATGCAATTGTAAAGAACAATGGAAGCATTCGCTGGTTGCCACCAGCCATTTACAAGAGTGCCTGCAAGATTGAAGTTAAGCATTTCCCGTTTGATCAACAAAACTGCACATTAAAGTTCCGGTCCTGGACATATGACCATACAGAAATTGATATGGTGCTTAAAACTTCCATGGCAAGCATGGACGACTTTACACCAAGTGGAGAGTGGGATATTGTAGCACTCCCAGGAAGAAGGACTGTAAATCCTTTGGACCCCAATTATGTCGATGTGACATATGACTTCATTATTAAAAGGAAACCTCTTTTTTATACCATCAATCTTATCATTCCCTGTGTGTTAATTACATCCTTAGCTATCCTGGTGTTCTACTTGCCTTCAGACTGTGGTGAAAAAATGACCTTATGCATATCTGTGTTGCTTGCCTTGACTGTTTTCCTGCTGCTGATCTCCAAAATTGTCCCTCCAACATCTCTAGATGTTCCACTGATTGGGAAGTATCTCATGTTTACAATGGTACTAGTGACCTTCTCAATAGTTACCAGTGTCTGTGTACTCAACGTCCACCATAGATCTCCAAGTACTCACACTATGCCCCCTTGGGTAAAGCTGGTTTTCCTTGAAAGACTCCCAGCCTATCTCTTCATGAAGCGTCCAGAAAATAATTCTCCACAGCAAAAGCTGCGCAACTGCAAAAAGACAAAAGCAGAAAATCCTTGTATGGACCCAGCTGACTTCTACAAGAACTCTACCTATTTTTTGAATACAGCCTCTGCTAAAAAATATGATATGAAAATCACCGAGACTCTTGACAATGTCAGCAGTCACCGAGATTTTAGGTTAAGAACAGGCACAAAATTTTCTCATGAAGTCCAAGAAGCAATTGATGGAGTCAGTTTTATAGCAGAACACATGAAAAGCGATGACAACGACCAGAGTGTAAGTAAAACTGAGAAATCAGTCTTTCTAAACTTCATTTCCCATCTTCCTCTGTAACACACTGACTGCTCTCCAGAAAGCATATTTGAACTCCCTAGCTATTCTCAAGATTTTAGAGAGAATCTAACTATAGCTTATAAGAGGAAACAATTTTTGTCATTAAAAACCCTTAATGAATAGCAATTTGGTAAGCAATGATACTCTCCTGGAAAGCAACATGCTGTTTCTACAAAGGAGTGTTGATTGCCCAGTAAGTCATGAAACATCCTTGAAAAAGCTGTGTGGTCACATTCAAGTAGTGATTGGCAGGGGAAAAAAAAAATAATATTCAGTTCCAGGTCAGAAAAAGAATATTTTCCCCACTGTATTCCGTAAGATTGTGACTCAGCCCATGGCCAGGCCATGGTAACCAGAAACAATCTACCTGCAGCTCAAGCATTCATTTACCTAACTGGGCAAAAAGGAGGATTTAGTAAAATTGGTAAAATTCCTTTGCAAGCACACTCTCCAGGCCAAGAGATCTGTTCATGTATGGCAAACACAACGGGTAGGTTTGAAATCCTAACGCCAGCAGAGCTGACACTTCTTTTATTTGAATTAAATCAGACTTGTTATTGGCTACGAGAGGTACTTTATCCATGATGCATTTAAGCAGTGCTGCTGCCCTGTTCACTTGCCCTACACATGTGCTACTAGCTAGCACACTAAAGCTGATATAAATACTCTACGAATAATGCTTGGAAAAAACTCAGATGGTTCAGTGTTCTGTTTAGACAAGCACCCATGGTTAGGACAAATCATGCTCATACCTACCAGTGTTCTCTCTCTGACCCAGATCCCAGTCAGACTGTAGGTTCTCTAGTCCTGTTGTGCTCTCCCTCCCTCAGCCAAGTAGATTAAAAAAAGCCTGGCTTCTGATCTTGCAGAAGTCCCTTGAGGAGCATGCCACTGAGTAGTTCATGTTTTCTATTAGCTAAAATTACTGTCAAATAAATAAAAAAGATCAGCTATTAACATTAGACATGAGCTTGTAAACATTGAAACTGAACAGGAGCAAACTTCACAGAGTAGAAAAACATTTTCTAATAGCTCAGAAATTATTGCAAGAATATGTTGCATACTAAGGGATCTACAAAGCCTCCAACTGATATCAAGAACAATTTTCAAGGGTATTTTATACAATAAAAATTAATTGAATGCTTTTCCCACAGGGCCCTCTGATATTACATATCACTCTTCTAGATTCATAATTTTAATCTCTGCTTCCTTCCTTCATTATTATGGTCTGATAACAACTGTTTATGTACATCTACTATAGTCTGGTTTCAGAAGTGCAAAATTCCCATTAGCAGCAATGGAAATTAAACGTGTTCACTGAAGGAAAAATATGTAATGCTCCAATGTAAGACATGAGATATCTGACAAGCACAGTAAAGTCACTGAGGTGAGGATGCCCCAAGTGGAACTAGAATCAATGAGAGAAGGAGGGAAAAACATAATTCCTGAGATGCAAATGAAGATTTATATATTCTCCCTTTACAATAATAGCCTGACAATCACTTTGGTTTGAAGAGAATCTAAGACCTTGACTTTCACAGACAACATATGCAAGGCAAAAAGAGATTTTAATAAAAGCAGCAGTATTAATATTTATTAAAACCCTTGATTAATATGACTGCTGATAAGAAAAGAACTCTGAAGCTAACCTTGTTTAACAGTGGTAAACACCATCTATTTTTGTCCACTGAGATTCATAGCATCTGCAAACTAAAATTAAAGAAAAAAAATCCTTAATTGGATTATACTGTGGGTCCTTCTGGGCTGGCTTCCACCAGGAAGCCACACTCAGTACTTGATGCATCCAAGACAGCTAAGAAATTAATACACTATTTTTCTCCACTGCCCATAACAGTTGTAGGAGAAAAATCCATTCCCAAGCCTAAAGTCAGTTTATTTCCTGAACCTTGAGATTTGTTTCCTTTTATTGTCATAAACAAAAACTCAGCATTAGCAAGATGAAGAGCAAAAGAATATGACAAATTGCTAATATCTTTAATTGGCTTTTTCTTCCAGGTCATTGAAGATTGGAAGTATGTTGCCATGGTAGTTGACAGGCTGTTTCTCTGGATATTCGTCCTTGTTTGTGTCCTGGGGACTGTTGGATTGTTTCTGCAGCCACTTTTTCAAAACCACACTGCTGCCATGAACCCTTAGTTGTCATTTAAAATTGTGAATATTTACATAGGTGTTGGGTCTTACTCTGCTCTCAGCTCCCCTCTGTTAAATCTACAGAGATGACAAGTGAGTTGCTCCTAGAGTAGGGAAGTGGAAAGTAGAACCTGACTTATTGTGATAGGGGAAAAAAAACTCGCAAAACAAACAGAAACCTTTTTTTTTTTTTCAATGAGTTCAATACTTCTGGTGATACTTTGGCAATTTTTTCCTATTATTTTAAGTCTGAACATTATAGAGAAATGCGTTTACTGTATGAAATGCCATCCTAGCTCATAAGGATTATTATTTTTAAAAAGTATTATTATTAAAAATCATTTTACATATATTGCCTCAGGAAGGACATTTTCTTTCCTTAGAATACTGCAATTTCCCTATTACAAAAAAGGTATGGCTATGGCATTTACTTCCTTCAAATGCATCAAAACTATTTTTGTCTGATTTATAAAGAGCTTTACAGGTAGAATCACTGTTCAGCTCTTTGAGTATGATATTTAAAACCGAACTGAGAAACAGAGACATAATTCTGAGGTAACAAATAATAGGTTTCTTACTTTGCTATCTCTGATCAACAGCGGCCAAATTACTATAAGATAAACATTTATATACTCTGTTAATGATGAAATATAAATAAAAAGTAGAACTTTCCTTTATATGGAACTAGTCCTGGAATGTTCCTGCAACTTTAACAGACCATGTAACTGGGGTTCATACACACTTTCACGAATCTAAGGCTAAGAGCACAGGAGAAGAGCATTTGGAGAAGGCGACTATGAAAAGCAGCTAGAATGAGAAGACAACAACTGTGAAAGGCAACTGGAACAAGGAGAGAAGACACCAGAGAGCAAACCCACCTGCAGGGTTTGCTGGGGAGATTTTAATGTGGATTTAAGTATAATCCTCAACAAATTAGCTAAGAAAGCACATAATGCATGTACTGTCTTAACGTCTTTGGCAAAGGACAAATCAAGGCCCTAGACACCCATCACAGCACAATCCCACCACACTTTGTTCCAGGTAGTTTGGACCTGCAAAAAGAGAAGTGAGCTCCTGGCATTTTTCAAGCTAAACCAATCTCAGCTTTACCTTGAGCTGTTGCCAGAAGACATAATAATTTTAGCACCATTGATAGGTACAACTAATGACTGGTGAACAAACTGTTAAAATTCACTACTACTTGTGAAGAGGATTTGAGGCTCACCTGTCCCAGGGGAGGATTAGCTGACACCTAAACTTGTGTTCTTCAACAAGCCACAGTTGAAGACAGCTCTGGCTCTATTTGACCTCATCAAAACTGAGCTACATCTCCACCTAGATCGCCATTCCCAGACAGCTATAGATAACTACATAGATTTAGACGTGCCACAACAGCTACACCAACACCTTTCCAGAGCAACTCCAGGACCTTTGCTGATTCCTGTGTTCACTCTCTCCCTGCCCATGCGCTGAAAACTCCCCAACACCGCTGCCATGCTCCACCCCCTCCCCATACCCCCACTCCTACCCCTGAGCACTGGCAGGGCTTTCCCAAGTGCCTGAGCACTGTAGCATGGCCTGCTGCATGGCAGCCTAGGAAAGATGCAATGAAAAAGTATCAGAAGTGTGGTGGGTGAGGCTATGTGAGCAGCAGCAGCATCTCCCATAGCTCTGGGCTAGAAGAAGGAATGGTTGTAATAAGGTCAGCTCCCCTCCCATTCCTTTTCCTCTGTGCACTGCAATGATGTCCGTTGCTGAAGACAGGGCAGGAAGGTGAAGGATGACAGCAGGACAGCCCTGTTAATACAGGTATGCCCTGTGACCATAGAAGCTGCCACATGCTCCTCGCTCAGAGGAGGTGATGTTTTGGTCATGTCCCCAAACACTTTCAGTGGTGACTGGGGGGCCGTGTAGAGCTTAAATGGGTCAAATCTGCTTTTCCTGCCTCAAATGTCTTATCCTGCTCAAACCTAGAGATCAGAGCTGTTTCTCTACAGGCAACTGAAACAACAGCTGTGAGATGAGATGGGGCACAGGCAGGCCCCCGGGAGCAGAGGGGTGCCTTCACCCAGGCGGGGAGATGCTCCTCTATTTTAGGTTATATGCTGGGAGCTGACATGGCACAGAACCTCACAAACACACATGCACATGCTGCCCCAGCTGCTAAGCAGCTTTTTCTGCTTACAGAGAAGCTAGACTGAAGCCAGAGCAGCTGCCAGCAATGCACCAACAGTGTAAAGGTGAAGGCCCTTTAAATCCCACAATAACCCTGAACAGTGAATCTGAAAGAGGCAGTACAGAGTTAAATGCTCTTGTGAGCTACTACACATGCCTGCAGGGCAGAAGAGAGAGGGACTCACCCAGCCAAGCAACCAAGGATGCAGCAAGTCAGCTGTGAGCCCTGCAGTCCTGCCGACTGACACTGGACCCGTGCAGAGACCCCTCTCCCTGCTCTTTTCACCCAGCACCCACAGCACTTTTGGCTCTGTCCCGCGCTCATCCTCCTTCCAATCATTACTCCTCTCCCCCATCTTTCTTCTTCTTAACCTCCCCCTCACTGCCTGAATGCAACTGAAATTAGGCTTCCAGTACTCCTATCTCATAGTTGGCCTTATCTTTATGAGCAGTAATGACTGATAACGCTTGGCTCCATAACTGCAGCCTTCGGCTGAATTATACCCAGCGTAGACAAAAGTTTTAGAAAGGATTTGGCAGCTCAGCTAGCAGTGAACACAGCGCACAGACAGATGGAGGCCTCAGACTTGACAAACCCAGAAAAAGCTTTCAAAAGGCACATCCTTGGCCCCAGGGAAATGCCTGCAGAAACAGAGCTCCTCATCCAGAAAATGGTGGGCTCTGGTGCTTTCCATGCACTGTGGCCATCTTATTTCTTTTTTAATCACCAGTGAATCAATATACCCTTCCCCAATTACATTCTTGGAAACTACCACTGTATTTTTTTTTTAAGTTTCCAGAAATAATCCATAGCAAACTTCAGAAGGCAAAATTTCACCCAAAGTCCTAAAATTCTGAAAAATCTGACCGCCTAAAACTGTGGTTTCAAAGTGGGAAATGCTATTTTTGCCTAACCCTCAGCAGCTCCACCTACAAAACATGTAGAAATGTTCCCAGTTTAGCTTGTCAAAGAATTATAGGGTTTTCTGCTCTGATTTTTTTGCAAATTAAAAAAAAAAAAAATCTGGAGAAAAAGAAACATTAAAAATGTCACATTGCAGTCTAATAAGAACATGACAATGTCCCAGTTCATCAACCAAAATAAACTTCAATGTTTCTACTTTTCAGGTTTTTTTACATCAGTGCTTTACATTTTAAAAAAAAAAAAAAAAAGGAGAAGAAAAGTGGTCATTCAAAATGTATTTTTCACTAAAAATCTTTTCGGTGGCAACATGCAACCAGCCTTTGCTTCCCTGCGAGTGAGGATAAGTCCCTGTTGGCTCCGTCCCCATTCCCTACCATTACAACACTCTTTAACCCTGACAAAGCCTGGCTTCCGTCAGAACACGTAGAAGTGTAATCACCACCACACACATGTACCATCTGCCTCCGGGTGAGTTTATTTGGGACTGTTTCTGCACCTCTGCTGTCACAGCAAACTAGAAAGACTAGCAGTGTAGGCTTTTTATAGAGGGAGCATCAATACCCCGGACAAAGGTGGGAAAGACTTCTCTTCATCACCTGAGTTGACTAAGATTTGATCTTAACACATCTTAACAAAGCAAAATGCTGCTAAAAGGGGCACATATATTAAAAAGCAAAGGCTACGTTGTTTGCTACTGCAGATCCTCTTAGGTAGACCAGCTTCCCCTTACCCATACAGATTCTTCTACGTAGTTCTGCAATGCAGTCACAGTGACATGTTCGTATCACATCACTCTCCCTGCCATAAAAATAATCCAACCACAAGCCTGAGTTGATTTCACCAGGAGCTCCAGCATGTGATGTTAGAAACAAAATATCTGTGCATACAAAACTACTGAAAATGTCACTAAGTAAGCAAATTAAGCTAAAATACCTCTATCTCTTCATGCAATGGCTCTTTGCTGCCTCTGCAGATCAGATGTTTCCAACTTACTCAGGCTTAAGCACTGACTTTGAGGGAACACAGGTTATGATCTGATCTTTGAAGTTTTAGCTCATTTCTAGTTGGGACTAAAAAGAAACAAAAAAATCTGTCACAGTGCTGCTTATACATGGAAATCAAGAAGGCAGATAGGGAAAATATCTAGTCTCAATGCCCCAGAAAGGCAAAAAAATGTACCCACAAAGGGTTAAGCTAAAAGACCAAGCAGCCAAGTTGCCTGGAAAAAGAAATAAAAGCAAATGGACAGTGAAGCCTATTTCCTCCAAGCTAATAGAATTACAGAAATTATCATAAGAGCATGTGTCTGGGGGGGAGTGAATGATGTTCTGAGAGATGGGGCAAACAGGATAAACAAGCTCTGTGCCAAGAGCAGCTGAGCTGAACAGAATCTGGTACTCTTTCTCCCAGTGCTACCTCTTAACACAGTGCCTAATAGGGTCATCGTTTATCCTTCCCTAATGGCAGTGAGTGAAGCACCTATTGGGTGCAGCCACCTGTCCCACAGGGCTTCCCTCTCCAAAAACAAGGGTGGAATCCCACATTTTTCTCTCTCCCCCTCCTCTCCCCGAACAGACTGCCCAGATGGGTGCAACAACCACTGCATGCATGAGCCTTGCATCACTTGGTTGTTCAAGGGCAGGAGTAAGGAGTGACATACAAGTTAACAAGTAAGCTGATGGGCACCTGGGAAATAAGCCACTGTGCAAATCATGACGTTATGATTGAACTTTAAACACAACTCCCCATTCTCCCTCATCTCCTTTCCCCGAGCAAAAGGTTCTATGGGATCAAGCTGGGATCTTATGCTCTTATTCCCCTTCCCAAATTTCACCTTTCTAATCCATGAAAGCAGGACCAGTCCATAGACAGTTATTCTCAAGAGCTTGGGTCAAGTTTGGGCTCCAACTCAAACCTCTGGCTCTTGACAGATCCTGGCTGCTAAGTGTATCACTCTGGGCTTAGATCCTGGCAACAGTTGTACATGCCTTTAATTACTCCTGGGAATAGCACATCCTTTTTATACAATCAAGCACCTAGCACATGTGCCTGCAAGATGAGACACAAGCAGGAAAAATCCTCAATATTAACAGCCTAATTGGAAATTCAGGTCCCATGATCTCAGTTCACTGCTAAATCAGGCATCCCTAATATCAATAGCCATTTCAGCACAATTCAATTACAAGATTTTTATTAATTAAACTTCTCCTGGTAGCCTGGCATGAGCTTCTGATAGAGAAGGGTCCTGTATAGAAGCTGACTGGAAAAATCTTTAGCAATGTCAGATTACCAGGTTCATTTATGCACCAGTTTGAGGACTCCTGCTTCTTATCCTTGCCAGGAGACTGCTCTTTGCCTACAACAACATCTGTTTTCCCTGCAATTTATTTGCTGTTTCCAGTTCTCTGAGAGCCTGAGTAGCTAGAAAGGGGGCAGCACAGCAAACCTAATGGGAGCTCACTGCGCAGAACTGCGTTCTGGGTCTTGCCGTCTGCTGCTTCCAGGCGTTTCACGCATCGGAGGAGCGGAGCTCTCTGTACTTCCTATGCTCATACAACCCTGGCAGCTAAGCTCATCTTCAACAGCCTCTGTCGACAGGCAGTAATTCATAACACCATGGAGAGCGCGCACGCTCTCCTTCTAACTGCTGCTGTTTGCTTTCTCTGTCAAGGTGAGTGATCCTTAATTTGTTTATCCTTTGTTGGTGAAGGGGGGAGGTTTGAAAAGGTGAGCAGGAGATGTCTTTGGTGCAAATTATTTTTAAGAAGTGCTGAAGCTTACTCCAAACTAGTGGATAAATATACAGAATCCTAAACCAGCTCTTTTTCTTAGTTTGTTTGGTTTTAATTCCTCCTTGTAAAGTAGTTAAGTAGTCCTGATTCAAAACTCCAAACAGGACACAAAAAGCCATTTTCATGTTAGAAGAGAAAGCACCTTAAATGTAAAGGTGTGGCTTTACATATTGTAGAGAAGACCACAAGAAAGTGACAGTATTAAACAGCTTTAAATATGTGCTGCAAATAGTGCACCTTCTCTCTGCAAATATGGAAAGCACCAAAACATTTAAATAAAATTTTAAAAAGCACACCTCTAGATACGGTGGATGCTAGATTTGAGTGCTGGTGAAACGTAACAAGGCTGGCAATTTGCGACTGACTATAATGGAGTCGTTAAGATCTAGCTCAAAATTATTTACCTATAAGATTTGGGAGTATTTATTCCAGGAAATCTTGGTCTGAGAGATATATCAATAAATAATAAGGGCAAGGCTAGCAGTTAAAAAGTGTGAAAGAAAAGTGTTCATTTTTAATTAGCAACTTGGTTTGAATTATTTCACTAATCTGATAATAAAACTGCCCTCCAAGCAAACAGAGTGGGGAAGAGGTTTCAGCTGAACACAGTTTGGTATGAAAGGGACCCTCTTGTCTTAGGAGAGGGATGGTCTTACAAAGATCGCAATGTGAATCACCTACTTTGTGAAACATTACACATCAGTAACCTGCCCATGCTTCTGCCTCCCATCTCCTTCTTTACTAAAAGAAACTGTCTGGCAAAAAAATGTAAACATGTTCTTGCAAATATCTGTAGATTCATTTTTGTTTTTCAAAGGAACTGTTGAGTGTGTTCAACAGACCAGTTCTGTGCCTTTGCCAAATTCTCCTAGTGTCATCCATAAATGACAAAACAGGCCCTTTTTTCAGTTTAAGTGCTTGAGGATGTGTCATCCAGAAGAGAGTTTAAGGGAGAGTACTCCGAAAATAAAAGCCCATTGGCTTTTCAATAGTGTCCAGCTGCCAGGATGGTTATTGCTTGCTAGCTCAGAGAGTAAAAATGTAGTATGAAACACAGGCTCTCACACATCATCCCAGAACACTTGAAAGGCATTGATGTTTAAGAATTTCTGCTTGCAGCTTTTCTGTCAGCAACAAGGCACCATGAGCAGCAGTTATGAGTGGCAAAATGGACAACAGAAATATATTGTAAATAAAAATTACTTAGAATAATTAATGGATAATTAGCCTATGTCTTTGAATGTGCTAAAAAGTCTTTGAATATAATGGTTAATCAATTTTTAATCATTTTTTCCATATTTTAACAAGCTGGCTGTTATCATTGCTATAATCACGCAATCATGACTCAGGCTAGAAAACAGAATTCTCATTTCCTAGGAATTCTCCTATTGCAAAACGCTCTTGAGGGCTTACAAGCGGCCTGGTCTGTCGGGTTACGCTTGTCTCTTCCTCTGATCCACACCCCTGTGGCTTTGGCAGGTCTAGGAGACCAGGCCTGTGAGAGGAAAGTGTTTTTGCATGTCCAGCTCTTCAGCAACTCCCTGAAACTATTTTTTGAACCCATGTGCAAAGATGTATCTGAGAAAAACTCTGTCACAGCGTTGCCTTTCATCGCTTTTCTTCTCCCAGCCTAAGCAAATGCAGTCATGACACACTGCTACACACTTAACTCAAGGCTTGGCCTCTCCTGCTGCATCACACGGATGCTGAGCAATGTGATGCGGCAGGAAAGCAAGTATCTAGTACCCGTAGCAAGATGGGTACCAAACGCGGCATTGCCCACTCCTTTGGCCAAGCCTCCCCAGGCGGGGTGCTGCTGCCCCTGGGGCT
>NW_010246142.1:0-701 GCF_000690775.1 Eurypyga helias
CTTTCACCGCAGCTGGAAAAATCACCACCTGGGAGCCCGTTTTCCCAGCCAGGACCTTTCTGTCCTTCCTCCAAAATTGGGCTGGTTCATCAGCACGTGCCCTGCGCTGGGGTTGCTCCTCCCTCCCCACTGGGGCCATCACCCCCCATTACATGGAGCTGGGTGGAGAGGGGTACGTTTATTTGGGTATTGCCCCCAGGGCTGCAGTTATTGCCCAGCCCCTCCCAGTGAGTCCCGCCGGGGTCTGGGTAAAGCCTTGCTGACCCATCCTGGGCAGGGGGGAGCACATGCCACCCTCCCCGCAGCCCTGTGCGTCATCCGCCATCGGCCGCTGCGCTGCAGAGCGTCCCCACCCGGGTGCGGATGCTGCATGGCCCCCCGGGAATGGCGCAGAGCCCTACGGCCGCGGGGCGTCCTCCGCCAGCTCGCAGCACGGTGAGCCTGGAGCAGATGGGGACCATGGTGACCCAGGGGGTCCCACAGTGCGGGGGGTGCGGGGCGAAGGTGGGTGCTGTGGCCACGCGGGGCAGGCGTCTCAGGCTTTCCCGGCCTGTGGCCATGGATTGTGCCCGCTCTCCATCCTTTTGAGAGGAGGGCGTCTGCGCATCACAAGGGATGCCGTAGCAAGGGAGTTGGGGGTCCTGGTGGGAGATGCACCAGCTGCTGCTCTCTGCCAGGGTCTTGGGGGGGCTGGGAGGTGG
>NW_010246142.1:830-1104 GCF_000690775.1 Eurypyga helias
AGCAGTGTCTGGGAGGATGCGAGCGGGAAGCCCCCTGTCTGAGCTTGCATCAAACGCTGGTTGGGGTGGTACAGCCCTGCTGTGAAGTTCAGGGCAGGCCCAGGCAGGTGAGGAAACCGCTGCCAGACACCGCTGGGGTGGGTTGAGGGATGCTCAGCCCCTGTGCTGTCGGAGCCCTGGGTCCATGGGGCTGCGGTGGGAGGCTCCAGCCCAGGTTAGTAGGTAAATATGCAACCCCTGGCTCCTTTCCCTTCTCTTTGCAATGGCTCCAGGA
>NW_010246142.1:1180-37021 GCF_000690775.1 Eurypyga helias
TGCACAGCAGCACTGGGGTGCTGCAGCCACCCCCCCATGCCTGGTGTCCCTCCCACAGGGCAGAGCCTGGGGAGGGGGAACAAATGTCCCCAGAACCCCTCCCCGGTTGCTGCAGGTGAATTAACAGCCCTAAGATGCAGTCGACATCCCACACAGTGCTTGCTGGCTGCCCTTCCCTGCACGGGGGCTGCAGGGATGCTGAGGACGTGTGCCAGGCTGGGGGACAGAATTAGTGTCCCCAGGGTGGACCCTTTGTTCCCAGACCTGGGGCAGGGACCAGGGCATCCATCATCTTCCTGCCCCATCCCAGTGCAGCGATGCCTGCGGCTTCCAGTATGGCCACGGGTTGAGGCACTTGCTTTTCCATGCCGCAGGAATAGGTCCACGTTTCATCAGCTTGGCAGGCAAACTGGTGCTGGCACCTCCCTGATTGTCTGTGGGGAAACCTGGAAGAAGAAAAAACCTTTTAACACTGGAAGTGCCTCTTTTGAGTGTCCCCAAGGAGCTGTTTTCTGTTGAGGTGGGATTTTCCAGCAGGCAGGTTCACCGCTTCTGGGGAAAGCCCATTGAGAGTCAGTACCCCGACTGATGGGGAGCCCTTTACAGGACCTACAGGTGGTTGCTGGCTTCCCAAATGAAACAAGCACTCAGGAGTGCAAACCTAATTTTCCTCTGAAAATAGCAAAACGAAGCAATTTGAGTTTTCCACCTTATTTTTTTGGTTTCTTCTTCCCTTTGCTGAACCCCAAACTATGGCCTGTTTGCTGGGCAGACTTTGTGACGAGACACAGAGAAGAAATGCTATTCTCTAGCTGGGGGGGAATGCATTTCCCATCCCCTTTGGTCCAGCAGCAGCCCATCACCAGGGTCCTGTGGCGTGTGCCCTGCTGGCCTTGCATAGTGTCCACCAGCCTGGTGACCGCCTCTGTGGGGAAACGCAGTGTTGACTGGAGGAGGAGGAAAAGGGTCTGCATCCGAGGGCAACCAGCTGGCCTCTCCCAGGAAGGGGTTAATCCTGGAGCTCCAGGTCTGGTATCCTATTGCTGGCTGCTTTGGGTAAAAGCTTTTCTGGCTCTGTTTCAAGGGCAGCGCTGGAAGATGACTCATGCATCCCTGCCACCAGGGAGTAAACCCTCTTGTCCAGACTTTCCCAGCCCAAGGTGATGGTTTCCTGGAAATCCAAGTGCGCTGGAGAGCCCCCCGGTCTGCTGGCCCCGTGTTTTGGGAAAAGCTGCTTCCCAGAAGTGCTAGGACCCACTTATCCTTAGGGAATTGGGGCGTCAGCATCTCTGGCACGGGTGCTGGGTGATGCTGAATGAAGCACCTGTGTGGGTGTCCCTGGGATGGGGACCCACAGTGTCAGTACAGCCTTGGCTTGGGGTGGGAAGGGAGCAGCGTCTTTTCTTAAAAGCCACTAAATAACTTCAGCAAAGCATTTGGAAATGTGAGCAACGCGCTGCTGCAAGCGGAGGTAGCAAATGCTTGCCTTATTTCCGACATCAGCAGCTGAGCTGCTGCTCGCGGGGGGTTTCTCATCCATGTGACTTTGCTCCGTGTGTGGTTTGGAGCTCCCCCCCTCCACGTTCGAGGTAAACGTTGCGTGCCCACAGGACTCGTGGAAACACCAAACCTCAGCTGGTGTGGGGTGCTACTGGGGGGTCTCTGCCTCGAAACCCTGACAAACACCCCACCACGTGGGCTCCGTCCCCCAGGCCCTCCCGTGCGTGGTTGTACATCTCTGGTCGCATCATCTTTGCTCCATCGCCCTTGTGATGATTTTGGAGGATGCTTTCACCCTGGTGCAGCCTGACTCCCATCCTTTTTGTCCACAGGGCAAGAGCCACCCGGCCGGCTGCACCCTCACCTTCCCGAGACCTCCAGATGCGCCTCCGAGTCCCGCTGTGCAGGGGACCAGCCCCGGGGGTAAGGAGGGAGGAACGGCTGCCCAGGGTCTCCAGGCCTGACAGTCGCGTGTCCCTCCCAGGATTCCCAGGTTGTGGCAGCTGGTGGGGAGGCCAGGCCAGAGCAGCTCGGTGCCACAAAGCAGTGCTGTGTGCCTGCTCTCTCCCCCTTCCCAGGTGATGTCAGGAACCTCGATGAGGTCCAGGATGAGGTCATTACCCAAAGGTGATGCAGAGTCCACTCAGGCTGTTGTGCTCCTGAAATGATTAAAAAAATGAGGATTTCTGGGGATGACAGTGGATGAGGGCATCCAGGTTTCTTTGCCTGAAGCGAACCTCTCCTCCTTTTTGTGTGTTTTGGGAAAGCCCACAGGAGAGCCCTTCCCAGTGTGCTGTAAAAAAAGAGGGCTCAGAAAATGTTTTGAGGTTTCAGGGTAAAATTATTTCATGCCAGGCAGCCTAATCTAGCTCTGGAATGACCCGGCCTGGGACAGGAGCTGGACCAGAGACCTCCAGAGATGCTCACAGCCTGAATCGCTCTGTGCCTCTGGCCTTCCTTCAAGTATGAACTGATTCTCTATTTAAAGGCTTTTATTTGACTGATGACACGAAGGCAATGTTTTGGGGAGCTGTAGAGAGGAGGCCCCAGGGTGTCTGTGAAATGAAGCCCTTCCCTGTGATGGGATGGCTCTGTGGGACAGGCGAGCCTCTCTCAGCTGTGCCGTGGTTGCCCACGGGCGCTCCATGGAGTGAACCCCAGGAAGCTTGGGAAGCTGCGAAGCCCAAAGCCAGTGGGCAAATTCCATGTTTCTGACATCTCATAGCTTTGGGGAAGATTCTCCCTATCTGGCTCTTTTGGGTGCTTTGTGTCAGGGGAGGAGGGTGCCCCAGGGACGTCCAGGGCTTATGCAGGTTATGCAGAACACATGAGGCCGTGATGGGGAAAGTGATGGGTACACGGCGAGGTCCAGAGAAGCAGCCCTGAAACATCGTCAGGGTTTTAGTGTCTGCTGAAAAATCCAGCTTGGGAGACATCTTCAGGCACCTTGCTGGCCTGGACACCTCTGTGACTCAGTTTCCCCACCTGGAAAATGTGTTACCCCTCCGGGGGATTTTGGACACCAGCACATGGCAGGTGATGGATGAGTGAAAGACCTGCTTTTACTGCACAGCTTGGGTGGCTGTAGCCCCCAGGGACAGACACCAGTAGCTCACCCTCTCTCTCCTGGGACATTTCTTTGCATGCAGACTCTGCGCTGGGGATCTGGCTCCCCACGCGAATGGTGGAAGCGATGCTGACATGCCTTGGCCAGGGCTTCACCAGGCTCTGCCGGCCACCCATGCTTCTCCATCGGGGGAGCAGGGTGCAAACCATGCCCAGATGCCACGCATCCCAGCCTGTACGGTCTCATCTCTGTCCTTGCCCTGGGTTGCAACCTCCTCCTTTCAAGCATTTAGGAAAGCAAACGTGCCTGTCGTCGACAGCTCTCCCTGCCGCGGCTAGAAAACACCCCAGAGTCGTGCGAGCGGAGCTGACAATATCTGGTGAGACGTTTCTCCCTTGCAAGCACGCAGGAGTAGCCTTGCCAGCCCTCAAGGAAGGGAAGAGAGGCAATGATAAAGAAAGGATGGAAAGGAAAATAGCCAACCCAAAAGAAGAGAGGATGGCACCAAATTTTGCTGACCGCCTTGCTCTCGGTTGCCTCTGGAGCTGAAGGAAAACAAATTGGCGGGGATTGGCTGCTTGCGAACGGCCCTGGGAGCAGGATGGGGCTGGGCAGACTCTGGGGTCTCCTTGGGCTGACCTCTGCCCTGGGGTCTTTTGGGCAGAAACACCCTTCTGAAAGGCACAAGGTGGGCTTGGCTGTGGGTGATATCCTGGGGAGATGCTGGTGGCTGGGGCTCGGCTCCGGCTTGGGTGCTTTGGCATCAGCTGGTTACATCACCCAAAATCCTAGGTTTTGGAGAGAGCATCAGCATGTCAAATCTTATCCTGAGGACCCAAACCAGCCTGCTCCAATCGATCTAATCCCTGTCCTTCTTTGTAGGTGAGGAAGGACCAGGGATTCCACTGCAGCTGGTCCCTAAGCCCACCAAGGGCTTCTTGTGTGCAGTGAAGCCTCAGCCCTTCGTGGCCAGGGAGCACTCTGAAAGTTGTTAACAATTCACCAGATGTTTTTTTCCCCAAGGAGACGCCAGCTGCTGTGTCTCACTGCGTAGGGCACTTACGGCTTAGCTTGCTGTGACCTAAATGAAATATCTGCTTGTCCCCAAACCAGGTCTCCACTGGGTACCCAAGCCCCTGGCGCTGCCTCCTCCACCCTCGGAGATGCTGGGGTCCCTCTGGACATGCCGGATGCTGCTGGCATTTGCCGGAAGAGGGAGGAAAAAGTGAACCGCCAAGCTTCCCCCCCTTCACCAACCGATTTGTCCTCTAGGAGATTAGTCCCCTTCCCTGGCTTACAGGGGGATTTATGGCTGCTCCATCTGCTCGAACCCAGCAGGTCAGCGGGTGCTGGGGAGGAGCGGCCGGAGCCCAGCTGCTGTCCCTGCTCCCGGGCAAAGCCACCCCTTGGTTTGCATCCTGGGTTGGGCATTTCTGGCTTTCTATGTCAGAAAGGAGCAAAACCCCCCCTGAGTGGGTAAAAATCCTGCTTGCAATGTGGTTTAGACCCAAGGGTGCGCCTTGATGGAGCTGATGAAAACTGCGGAGCAATAGCAAGTTTTTTAAGCTGTTGTTGGCAGGTAGAAGGCCTTGAGGATGCTCCAGGACCTCTCCTTCCAGCCAGGAGTGTTCCAAGGAGATGATTACCCTGTAAAACCCTGTAAAACCTTTGGGAAAGCAAGCGAGTGGGTGGGGAGGAAAGCGTTTTGGTGCTAGCTTTCCCAGGTGGTCCCACGACATGCCTGACCATTTATCCCCATGCCCTCTGGGGATAAATGGGAGATTTGCTGGCTTTACAAGTGCTTTTAGAGCCACTTTTTTCCAGAGAGGAAAACCGGGAGGTGATAGGGGTGATATGGGGCTCTCCCCTCTCCCGCTCCGTCGCTCCCGTCTCGTCACCAGGAGCCGTTTGAAGGTGGTGGGTAGCGAAGAGGCTGGAGGTAAGTTAGAGAAGAGCTGATGACAAGTGGGCTTATGGAGACTGGATTTATAGGGACTGACTGAACTAGGTTTGTGGAAGCAGCAGTGGGGGCTGCCGGGTGATGCCAGGGCGTTGCTGAGTGCTGTCCTCCTCCCAGGCTGTGGGGACCATTGGACAAGGGAGCCTTTGCCCATGCCCAGATCCCAGCCAAGAGCAGGTCTGGCATGCTGCTGGACCCAGGAATGTGCTCTCTCCGTGTCGCTGCCTTTTTGGCAGGCATGGGGTCGCGTGGGACCCTGCCAGACAACCCCTGGGGATGCCCCCAGTGGGGTAGGTCTCAGAAAGCACTGGTTTCTCTTCTAACGTGGCAGAAAAATCAGAGGGGAGCTGTGGGCGGTGGAAATTAGATGCTGCTGAGATGCTAGCACCCTCCTCATCCTGCTCACCCACCGCTGTGGAGCCCCAAGGGGAAACAGTTTCGGTTCCCTGTCTCCGTTCTCCTTCCCTTGCCGTTTCGCCAGGAATACCGATGGAGACTGCCAGGTGTCAGCTCGGAAATCTTTTAACTTTACCTCGACTCCCCAAATGGACAATGTCTCTGCTCATTAGGTACCCGCCCAAGGGGCAGACGTCAGCTCCGCTCATGGCTTTTCTCAGCTCATCTCTGCCGAGGCTCTTGACGGCTTCAGAGCGCTCAGGTCCCATCACGTCACGCCGGCTCCTGCCCGCGGGGCTGCCCGCTCTGCCTGCCCGGTGGCCGTGCCGTCCCGGCGGTGGCTCACCTACACCCCACCCCATCTTGGGCTCACCGCCTCCCCTCTCGAGGAGTGGGGTTTTGAAGGATGTTTTGTTAAAAGGCTGGAAAATAACAGGCGCTGGTGGCACACGCGCGGTGCGTATGTGTGTGCGTGTGCAGAGCTGGAATCGGTTTTCCTTGCCTGGGCAGCGCCTGGGAGGATAAGCCATCTCTGAAGCCTGCCCTTTGAGGCTGATGCGTCCCGACAGCTTGTTCACTGGGACATTAAAATCATTGCCTCTGTCTGCGTAAAACACCCAGTAAGGCGGATGATGGGAACACAGGTCAGGGGAGGATCGTTCTCTTCCCCTGCGCCGTGAGCGGCAGCACTGAAAACCCCGAGCAGCAGAACAAAGCGGATCCCAGTGGTGCAGGGATGGGAGCGGGGTACCCCCCAACATGAAGGGGGCCAGCAGCCTGGGGGGCAGTGCAGACAGAGCCATCTCGCTAATGTTCCTATCTGTAAGGCTCAGGGATTTGGTGATAAGGTGGGAGAGCATCCCCATCCTGTCCTGTCCGTTGCATACCTCGTCAGCCACACCAAAGAGCTTGACTTTTCTCTGAGGGGTTGCAGCAAAGCAAGAGGACATCTGCAAGCTCTCCATGCTCTCTGCAGACCTTGGACCTCACACAGATGCCCCACGATCCCAAACACAGAGCCAAGGAAGATAGCCTATGGACACAAACAGCCAAGTGCTCGCAGGAGAGGCAGGATGGGTGTTGGAGCAGGCTTTTCTTCATTTGGTGGGGGTTTTTTGTTTGGTTTGTTTGGGTTTTTTTTGTGGGTGATATGTAGTAAGGAATACAGGAGGACCTGCTGGTATTTGGGATGGTGGAATAGAGCAGTGTCCTGGGTCCTGATGGGGCTGCTTCTGCATCTCCAGCCCGGATTAGGCATAGAGATGGGGAGATTTTGGTCAGGGCTGCTGAAAATCAGGTTTTGCCTGAGGAAGCTTTGATTTGAGGGACTCCTAAAAATGATTCCCAGGGTGATCTGATGGGCTGGGCAGCAGGGCAGCGTGTGAGCTGGGGTGCTCTGGGCATCCTCAAGGCAGTGCCAGGGGCAGCCCCCATGCCCAGGTACTGCTTTGGATGCCCTCAGATGCTTTCAAGAGCAGTGCTCGCCAGCCTGCTCATCTTCAGCTAAAGCAGGGGAATTGTCACAGCCTTGTGGGGCCAGGCACAGCACCAGCTCACATGTGGAAGGATCCATTAGCTCACCTCCGAGGCTGGGTAAGAGTGGGGAGCCGCACACAGTTTGTTCCCTTTTGCATCCTATTGATGCCACATGGTCAAACCCTTTTTGGAGAACATTTGGCCACATCCCTGTGATTCCTCCTTACCCACTCAAGAAGAAATACAAAATTTCGAGGCCACTGGAACAAGGTGGCCGAGTCCTCCAGCACGCATCCAGGTGGCATCCAGCTGAGGGTGCTGCTGAGCCCCAGGGGAGTGCTCTCCTGAGTGGGGTCCGTGCTGCTCAGGGAGCTTGGTGCTGCTCTGGGATGAGTTAAGGATGTTGAAATGTCATAGTCCGCAAATGTAGACTTTGAGGGGACTGGCCACATCAGTGCATTGGAATTAATTGCATCCTCAGGTGCTTTTATCTGGGAGCGATAGCTGTGATTTTTCTGGGATCTGGATACTTCTGACGCTCTGCTGTTCACAAGCAACTGCTTCCGCATCCTGGATGAGCCCTGGTGAACATTGCTGACCACACTTGCTAATGGGACCTCGTCCTAAGAGCTAGCAGGCAAGCTGGCCATGCAGGGACAGAGCTGTGCTCTCCACTGCCGTGGATCAGCAGGTAGAAAGCTTTTGTTGTGGTAAGTTTGCTGGTGTTTTTCTCACGGCACCAATGCATGTTTCACTGGAGAGAAGCAACCAGGAAAAAAATTAACGTGATTCCTCTGCTTGTACTGCCAGAGCAGACACAAGGTGGAGGGCTTTTTGCTGTGCTGGGGAGAGGATTTGGGAGATGATGGCATACCTAGAGATGACCTGCACCTTAGTCGCAGAGAACACGAGTTGGGTGGGTGTGCACATGGTGCCCAGCACAGGAGCAGGGGTTGTAGTTGGGAAGTTACCGTGCAGCAGGTTAGCGTAAGGGCGAAAGGGTTGTAACCAGAAGCAGAGCTGCTGGGAGATGGACCGTTATTTGATTAAGAAAACTGCTGACAAATTCTTTAATGACGCATTTCCTGAATGCTAAGCCTTGCCTTGGGATAAACTCATGACTGGAAAGGCAAATAAAAGTTTCTTTCCTTGTGAATTCACGGGCTGCGTTGCTGTGGGATGCTGCTCTGTGCCTGTGTGGGCAGTGGGGAGGCAGGATGCTCCCATGGGGCTGGGATGGAGGGGCTTGCATCTGCACCGGTGCTGGGGAGCAGGGTGGGAGTTTCCTTGCAACCCCTTGTCCTTCCAGCATCCTGGAACCTCCTCATTTGTGTGTGTTTTGCTGAAGCTGGTGCTGTGGTTGGGATTTGATTTTTCTCTTCTTTTTCTCAATACTGGAATCAGTGACCAGGAGTTTGTACTAATCAGCATAAAATATCACAAAAGCCTCCTCTGCTTGGGGCTGTTTTACCCATGTGCTTCCCCACAGCCACCACAGCAGTGCTGGGAGGATGCTCTGGCAGGTTTCTGGGTGGGGGGTCTGGCCGGGGACCCCAGGGTGCTGAGATGTCATTCTGTCTTCCAGGTCCTCCCCTGCCACCTCTGCTGCTGAGCTGCAGCCGTCTGCCCCACAGCCTCCCCGACCTGCCCCTGCTGCTCCTCCAGCGGTGAGTTGCATTTTGGATTTTCCATCCTTTCCAGTTTTTTTTTGGCAATTCGTTTGGGACCTCTTCTGCTTGCTGATGACACCAACTAGGGATGTAGTTGCTGCCTTGGAGGACATGGCTGCTGTTTAGAGAGACATATAGGGTATTGTAGGGGAAAAACTATTTAAGTCTGAGGCCAGCCGGTCGCTGAAAGAGGCTGTGCAGTCTCCATCCTCAGGGGTTTTCAAGCCCCAGAGGGGTAAAGCCCTGAGCAGCCTGGTCTGATCTTAGTGCTGATGCTGCTGTGAGCAGCAGGCGGGACCAAGGCCTGACCTCAGGAGTCCCATGGGCTGCCCCCTCACCGACAGGCTCCTTCCCGCAGCAGCGGCATCAGCCCTTCGTGCTCGGGTCGCTGGGGATGGGTGCGGTGGCTGCCGAGTCACCGGCGGGAGGAAGGTTTCCCCTTACAACACACAAGCTGCTTGTCAAGAGCAGCACCTAGTCCAAGAAACCAGCGGGGCCTGCAGCTTGTCCACCTCACTGCCCGAAGAATATTTTGGGCAATGGAGAGGTTTTTCTACCCTCTGGCACTCAGCTTATTAACTGCTCAAGCTGCTCAATTGATTTTATTGAAGGGTAATGCATGCCCCAGTTAACTTATTGGGAGCAGCAGCAAAAACAAAGCAATAAAAATAACCCGGCGCCCATGTCGGTGAAACGTGCTGGATTATTTCCATTGCAATTTGATTTCTGGGTGAAGGAGACCCCTGACTGTGCTCCTCCCAAGGGGACAGTTCCCTCAGCCGGACCGCTGGGCTGTGTCCACCTGGGGATCTTGCTGGGATCTTGTCCTGGGGATCCTCTCCTCCACAGCCCAGCTCTTTGGATGACTTCCCTTGGTTGATGGATGCTGGGGCAGGACTTGCCCAAGCCTGCTCTGAGTGCAGAGAAAAGGATAGACAGGGATTTGCTGCCTGCCCCACAAACAGCCTAAAGGTGATGCTCCTGATCGGTTTTGTCCCCTACAACCCAAACCATGTTTTATTTCTCCCTGGATTTTCACTTTTCCTTGATGGTAAGCAGCTGTTGGGTGTCCTTCCTCCATGCTGTGCCTGACCTCTGCCATGTCCTGGTTTGCAGGCTCGTGCCACGGACCCCCGGTTTCCGCCCCGCGCTCAGCATGCCCTTTTCTGGTGCATCCAGGCCCTCCGAGGAATCGCTCTGGAGCTTGAGTCCAGCCTGCAGGGTAAGGTAAGGCGAGCTCAGTCCCTTTCCACATCCCGGGGGGGTGTCTTTGCAGCTGCACCACGGTCTCCCTTAGGCTGTGGAATGCCTGCCAGGAGGATGTGGTTGGGCTCCACAGGGAGAGGTACTGCTGCACTGCAGAACTCAGCTCCACATGAGGGGCGATGCTGCGGCATGGGCCGAAAAGGGAAAGGGGTTCTGCTCCCTGCACAGTGCAATCCTGCTGACAGGGCTCCTGTGAGAGGTGTGCTTGGCTGCTGGGACCTCTCTCTGCGAAGGGGCCAACGCGGTCCAACATCCGTGCTGGTCTCCCGTCCTGCCGCCTGTGCCCTCATGGCACTCAGCTGCCCACTTTCCACCACGTTGGTCACGGGTCCATTAAAACCAGCTAAAGAGCTAAGCTGGGAAGTGCATAGACAGGGTCATTTTCATCAGCCACTCTGCTTTTGTTACTAAAATAGATCTGCTTTGGCCTGAGGCCATCGTGTTGTCCCAGGCATTGACTATCGCAAATGGATGGTGTGGCAACATTTTCCATTAGCGAAGAGGAGGACATGCGTCTCCGCGTGAGAAGACAGCTGCATAAACCAGAAATGTGGTAGTGATGGCTTAAACCCACCTCTCTTCTCTCCCCTTCCTTTTAAAAGTGTCACTCATACCTCTCTCTTCAAGCGAAACAATGGGAGAGACCAGCCAGAGCAACAGCTTACACCTGGGACAAGGTGGTGTGTTTTGGATAAGGGGATGGAGGGTTTCTCCGAGGAGCTGCAGGTGACCCAGTAAGGGGCAGCAAAGGTAGAACTTGCTGAAAAACCTGCGAGGAGGCTTGCCCAAGGTAATTGGTGACGTGGTGGGTGCCAGTTGCCCTGAGTGCACATTGTCTGAGGCCTCTGCAGTCACAGGCTGCGGCTTCTGTGTGCTATGGGCAGCCTCTTACCAACACATCCATCTGTGGAGGGTTTCTGGGAGGGCAGAGGGTGGCTTTGGCTTTCCTGCTGGTAGCTTGGAGGCCATGAGCTGAAGGAAGGAGGCACTTGAGAGTTCATCCTGGGAGGGCTCTAGCCCTTCTCCACTTGCTGGCATCCCCCTGAGCACGGCGGGTCTTGGGGAAGGGCTCCCCATCGCCGACCCCAGGAAAACTGGGGCATGTCCTTTCTGGGGAGAAATGAGTGTCCAGCCTGTGACCAAGTCCCCAGACCCTTCTCCCACAAGTGCTCATAACTCACATCTGTCCAGCAAGAGAATTTTATTCTCTGGCTTTAGCAAAGATGCTTTTCTGCAATAAGTGGTTACTAAAGCATCATTTGGAGGAACATCATGACATCCTACAGCTCCCATCTCCCTCCAGGAAGGTCTCTGACCTAATTTTTCTGCCTTCCCATGCTCCCTGTTTTAACATCCCATCCCTTCTCCCAGGCCTGTGCTGCCTCAGCCCCTCTCCCACATCTGCAGGAGGAGAGGAACCTGGTGCCTGGCTCCGTGCAAGCCAGCAGCATCTGTCTCAGAATGCAGGGCGAGGTGCGGTCACATTTTAAAAGCTAAGCCCCCTTCAAGGCTGTGTTTTGGACCTCTTTGCGCCATAAGATTTCATCCTTTGAACTCAGAGCTGATCCTGTGCATGTGGTACCGTGGCTATTTTATGGAAAAAATACAGGGGGGAGGGACGGCTGGAAGAGGACTCAATTTTTGGAGACTGCTTGGCACTTGGAAACAGTTGCTGCTCCATCTCGCATCCATGTCACTGCTGATGCTCAGGGACAGAGATGCTGTGGAGTGAGCAAGGTGCTCTGGTGGGAATTGTCCGTGTTGGCAAGGGGAAAAGCTAGCCACAGTGTTACGCGTGGCTGCAGGGTCGAGGCAGGGGGGACGTGCCTGCCGATGGCAAATGATTTCCCAGTTTGACCCTTCTGCTTAATCTGAACTTGAAGGTGAACGAGCAAAGCTAACGGCATCGATCCGGGATGCGGCTGATGAGCGCCGTGCCCTGCGGAGAGCTCGGCCCCCAGCGTCGGGTCCCATTCTCACCCTTTTATTTTTTTCCTGCCTCCCCTTCACGCCTTTCCAAAGCAATCAGTCAGAACGGGGCCCGAACGGCACCCCCTGCCGCCAACTTTGCTGGGGGCCAGGGGGACACCATATAGGCGCCTGCTGAGAGCTGCCCCACTGCCTGATGGGCTTCTCCCAGCCGCAGCCGCCTCTCTGCCGCCGGTAAGCCTGGCATCTGCTTGCCATCAGCTCGGGGGTGCGGAGAAGCGCATGCTAAAGGCAAAGGTGTTGGTACCCATGAAGCCCGTGCTGTGTGCCAGGAGGCACGTTTCCCGTAGGTAATGACGCTGTCTGCCAAGCCGTGCGCCGATTCTCCTGACCCAAGGGGTCTGATGTCTTAACAAGCAGCGATGCGTTGGTGGCGTTTCATGCGGGCTCAGCTTGCAGAGCAAAATGTAACATGGAGCATCTCCGTGCTGCTTTCAGGTCTTTAGATAAAATGCCATACGAACTGGCAAATTATATTTCTTTGACCCATTGGTAAGCCAAACCTGAGCGTAGGTTGGAAACCTGGAAATTGCCTTGGCTAATACGTGGAAAGCTCCTTTTTGGGGAAGGAAAGATGATGCGCCTTCCCTCAATATCTTCCCTGCTTTAGCCACAGATTTTCTGCAGCTGAAAATAACAAACCATTTTAATCTAAGTATTGCTTGTTCTGATCTTTTAATCCAGCTTGCTTTCTATCGACAGAGCGGCCTAAAATTATTTCTCTGCTTGCCTCTCTATTATATAATTATTTGGAAGATTACGTGGGAGCCAGATTTAGCTGGGCCTCGCTGGGGAGGGACGAGGGGGCTGTGGACGAGGACGTGTGGGGCTCGAAGGTGGCAGGGTTTCTTCTTTCCCTTTGCACCTCGGCCATCACAAAATGCAGGAGGGGAGAGCAGTGAGCTGAGTGCTCTTGGCTGTGTCCGTAGTTTGCATTTGAGTATGGCGAGTTTCTCCCCCGGCTTTTATTTGTTGGAATAAAACATCCCATTGTCTGGCTGGTAGCTGGAGAAGTGTGACCCTCCGACCCAAAGAGGATTTTGGGTGAAACCCTGCACTTCTCTACATCATTAGGGGTATTTTATGGATAGAATCATAGAATCATAGAATGGTTAGGGTTGGAAGGGACCTTAAAGATCACCTAGTTCCAACCCCCCTTGCTGGGGATAGCTGCTCTGCAGAAGTAACATCACTGAAATTTAAGGGCAGATGCAGGAGGTAGATTTACTTGGGTCTTCCATTGGCTGGGGTGATGAACAGGCGTATCGTTGACACGACAAGATGGCACAGCCAAGGGATTTGCCAGGTGGCGAGTCAGACCAGGAGCCACAAAAATGCAATTTCTGGCTGGCGTGACGTATGGGCTTGAGCTCTGATGGGAAAGACGAGGATATCTTAGGCTCCAGAAATTCCTTTTTTCCTCCCCAAACTGGGTGTCCCCACTCCAGTGGGCTGGTACCTGCAGTTACCAAGGGAAGGCCAGGAGCTGCCTGGCCTGTGGACCATGGCTGGCTGGGATGTGGTGGCTCAGAGCTGCCATTCCTTGGAAGACACGGAGCTGGGGCAAGAAGGAACCCCCAGCATCACAGACAGATGCTGGGAGCTGAGGCTTGCCTTGCCTTGCTCCATGGGGCCACGGGGACTCCTCTGGGGCACAACATGCTGCATCCCTGGATTGTGCTGGGTTTTAGGTTTGGCAGGTGTCTGTAGGGGAACTGAGAAATGCCCACTGAGCCTGGCATGGCTGTACGGTGGTGGGAGGCGATGCCGACCCCGAGCATGCAATGCTCCCTCCACCTTCCTTCTTCCAAGAAATCTGTTTCAGCAGACCCTCTGCCTCCAAAGCAAGGGACTTGTCATCTCTTGGAGCAGTTGGTTGGTGCAGCCTCCATGCATTAGGTGGGAAGACAGCGGAGGATGGGATCAGCCTGGGGGGATTCAGGAGCACGGGACGCACGAGATAATATTATTTTAGTGATGGAGCAGTTGTAACACATCCCCTTCCTCTGCGGCTGAGCGAGCCAGCCGAGCTCTGGGGTCTGCAGTCAGGGCTTCAGCCTGGTCCTTCCCCCAACTGCTGCTGCTTCTGGGATGGATGGTTTAGCACAGCCCAGCGCCAGCAGCCAAACGTGCGTTGCTCTACGCCCTCCTCTCCCTCCCAGAGGCTCCGTCCCCAGAGTGGGTGGGCAAGCACCGCTCTGCTGGTACCCTGGTAAAGCATCTCCAAATTTCCCCCTGCACACAGGCAGTGCTCTGGTGCTCATCTCGTACCCGAGCTCCTTTCTCCTTCATGTTGAAAGCGTTGGCTGGTTCGCCCTCATCGCCTCAAGGCAACCCGATTTGCTCAGTGGCCTTTAAAAAATCTAAAAAAAAAAAAAATCAAAGCCCACTGAAATGACAAGAACATCAGCGGTGGGTGCATCCCCTTTTCCAGCAAACCGAGGGATTTTGGAGAAAATAGGTCACGTGCTCTTCATCCCATGCCACGTGGTGGCTCTCCCATGGCCAATGAGGTTCAGAGCCCTCTGCGCCGCACGGCAAAAAAAATCACTGGGATTTTTTTTTTCCCCCCATAGCATTTTCCTTCCATTCCAAACGTGAAAAGACTGGCCATCTGTCCGGACCCCCCTCACGCCAAATCAGCACTAAAGCAGCTCTTTGGGGAAGGTAAGAAGATTTAAAAGATTGTGTTGGTAGAACACCACCTGCCACCGCAACTTTTCCTACCGATGAAAATCAGGGAAGACTCATGAAATGAGTCGTGTCTGGGGCTCCAGGATGGGTTAAAAGAGCTTTGGACGCTTAAGAGTCATCTTAAGTGAATCGCTTGTAGAGGAAACTTAAGTCTGTGCCGGAGGAAGGTGGGATTAGGGAGAAACGGGTGCGCGAGCAAGGGGGTCAGCTTTCCTTAACGGCTGCTCCTCAAGGCTCTCCTGTAAAATATTGGCAAAAATATTTTTGCAAAATTGGTTTGTGAAATTGTCGTTCTCTGTTCTAGCGTGTGCTTTACTGGGGTACAATGCGGTTTTACCTGTGTCTTGCGGCTGATGCCAAAGATCGTATCCCTGGGTAGGGAAGCGTCCATCTCTGCGTTCACCAGAATATCCAGCCATTCCTAATTTGTGTGATTTGGGGTGCGGGCTTTGGGCAGCATCATTTGTGTTCGCGCTCACAGTGGGAATAGCACAAATCAAATTGCCCTCAAGAAATTGATACTAAAATAATGTAGCTGTTAATCACGTCCTAGTCTGTCGACACGATAAAACCCCCGACCCTATTTGATTTACTTTTTACCTTTTGGTTCTGTTTCCAGTAGTTTTTTTCCTTGCGCTGAGGAAATTTGATTTGGAGAGAGGAATACCTTTTATTATGTCTCGCTTTGTTTTCTCTTCAGTTTGCCTTCAGACAACCGTTTTATTGAGGGGGGCTAAATTCCTTCCGATACTGCCGCGTTTCTGTTGTGTTTTCTTTGGTTACCGCATCGCTTTTTAAGTAGAAAAGTGAAATATTAGTTGCAAAGGTTACAGAGGACTTAAATGCTGTTGAAATAAATTCCAAAATATCATCTCCTGATTATAAGGGGAAAATGTTCTTGGTTGTGTTTTTCTTGTAATCTGAGTTTTCTGGGATAATGTAATTTTAATGTGAACCGTATTAGAAAATCTTATGTTATTAGTCGGAAGTCACGTCCGACTTAAAAATAAACCAGGAACAGTGGATCAAGGGCGTTGTGTTTAAGTTTCCATAAAATGATTGACCTTTGTTTTGACAGATGCAAAGACAGATGCTAGCCCGCATTTTGATACAGGAACCAAACCCAGAAAAAATGTCAGTTTTTACTAATATCTGCGTTTTCGCTTTTAATATGGAATTCCAAAATAATGCAGTAATATTTCTGAAGCTCTTAATCTCAGACTTTCCTCCTCTTTTATGGATTAATTTATTTAAACATATTTACTGTTCTCAGATACAAAAGCAAATTTGGGATTCTTTCTTCCTGAGAAATAACTGTAAAATATGTTCTTTTAATCTTGCTGAATTAAGAGGACATTTCTTTCTGAAGAAAACTGATCATTTTGGTGTGGGGAAAAAAAGGCTACTGATCAAGACCAAGAGAAAAAAACCAACCTCTTTACGTGGTTTCAACATGATTTTAATGTTCACATTGCAATGGGTGCAAATTCTGCCTTCGGCATGCGTTAGGGAAGCCGTGGGATTGTAGAGCACGGGATCAGGGAGTGCGAACGCTGGCAGAATCGGTTGTGCATGGGTCGTGCCAAGCGGACCTGGCAACCACCTCCCCGGTGGCCAGCACTGATTTGAGGTGGAAGCAGAGTGGTCCTGGGTGCTTGCACGGGGAGATGCTCAACACCCAGCAGGATGCTGTTCTGGGTAGCTACCGACAATGCTTTTACCCTCCGTGTTTTGGTGGTCCTGGGACCTCTTCTCTCAGGCAGTGATGATTTTTTCCCTCCAAGTCACATATCCACTTGGGAAGCGGGCATTTGCTGTTCGGCGAGGGGAGCAGGCACCTTGCCGGCGGCGTGCTGTTGGCTGGCGTGGCTCCCTGCAGCAGGGGGGCTCATGCCCTGTGCTCAGGGACGAGCCCAGTCCCGCCGGCAGCGGAGCACTTGCCACCCCGCTCCCATCTGTAGCGAAGCGACGTGTTTGCTTTTGGCGAAGCAGAGGATGTTTTCCTGGCCCTGGGACTTGCTGCATGGGGTGGCATGTCTGGCACGGAGCCCCCCCTCCATTCCTGCAGCGCAAGGGTGGGCAGCAGCCTGCGTGGCTTGAGTTTGCCAGGCCTCTGCAGCTGCTTTTTGGCTGGCTGAAATGGAAAATGAATTTAGATGTTACCCTGATGGGTGAGGGATGACCCATCCTTCTGGCGAGCTTCTCTCAGCCCCGCACTGGTCTTGGTGCTGCAATTAGCATGCACGTACGCACATATTTGGTTTAATTTATTTATTTTATTGAGGGTACACGAGCTGGCAGAGGGCAGCGGGTGCCAGTGCAGGGCACCTCGCTAACACCAGACTTGCTCCACTCGCGGATACACCATCCACCGGAGCTGCCCCCGTACCACCCGTGGCAGAGGCAGGTTGGGGTCTTGCTGGCGCATCCCGCCCCGGATTTCAGCAGAGACCCGCAGCCCTGTAGGGATCAGGCCACTGCATGGCCGTGCCCCCGCAGCCAGGGCCAGGTTTGGGGACAGGGCTGGTTGTGGCCCCTTCCCCAGCATCCCTGCATTCCCAGCTAGGCAAATTCACCGATTCCCTTGCCGGTGTGTTTGGCGCAGTGTTTAGACCCGAGGTTACAGAGGACCTAGCATGGGGAGAAGGAGAGAGGAGAGCGCGGCTCTCCTTGATTTTAATCGGGGTTGAGGTTTAGCTGAAGTGAAAACAGATCGGGAGTGACAGTTTTGGAGCCTGCTGTCAGGGTCTGAGTGTGGCACGGTGGCGATCCACCCCTGCCCGCCGAGGGCCCCCATCCTCCTCCTTGCCGGCTGGAGCTGGGATGGGCTGCCATCACCAAGCGTGGGACACGGGGGCCGTGCAGCCTGGCTGCACCGCTGGCATGGCTGCCAGCTGCCTTTGTCACATGCCACCCCTGCATCCTCCTTCCTCGCGGTGCTTTTGGCTGCGTGCAGCGTCAGCTAGGACGTAGCCTTGCAGTGGTCACTGGGTGTGAGCTCATCCCCTCAGCTCTGTGCAAATGGATGCTTGAAAAAGGAAGGATGGGGCTAGTGCTGCATCCTGACCGATCCATTTGGCTCTGAGCGAGTGATGCTGGGATGTTTCTCCAGGACAGGGAGAGACCCTGAGTGTCTCCCATCTCCCATCAGTCTCCCTTTCCCAAAGGGCATCTCTGGCTGGGGTGAAAGTCACAGGTTTAGGCTACTGGAAAAACAGCATAAGCAGAGCACTGGATCCAGTCCTGAGCCTGGAGGAGCTGGGATTTACGGGTCCAGCCTGGTCATGGATTCCCCATTGGTCTCACTTGGTCCCCATCATTTTCCTAAATGTAGAGGAAACCAGCAGAATGATGTCGTACCCAGTCTGTCCCTTGTGTCCCCAGTCTAGGACAGGGAATGGGAAGATCCGCCTGTTCCCCCATCCCTGGATCAGGAGAAGTTAGGGCCTACCCCAGGTGCTTTGAGAAATTTGGTGGCATTCACGAGAGCCGCCCCCAGCCCGCTGTCTTTCATCCTGTGCAGCCTGGCATTGGGCTGCCAGCTACTTTGTTTATTTGTTTTTAATAATAAATCAGCAGCTAAATCGGTTGGTTTTTGTAGAGATTGAGCACGGTCAAATTAACATGCTCCTTGCCCGTCTTGACCTCCTGTTTTCCCTCGTGTGCTCCGGGTCGGTCTGTCTGTCTGTCCACTGGCGCCTGGACAGACGCCTCCAGGGCAGACCCTGCGTTGTGAGCCTCGTCCTTATTTCCAGGGATTAGAGAGAGAGAAATGGAGATGGGATGAGATGAGGCAGTAGATTGCTTTGCTCTTGGGATGAAGGGATTTGTGGACTGCCCCCAGATCAGTAGATTGAAAATGGAGGGAAATGATTGGGATGATGCTGCCTGCGGGATTAAAGCCAGGGCAGCCAGCAGGCTCTGGAGGAGGGGAGTTATGGATGGGGGGGCCATGGGATGCCTGCTGCCCTGAACCGCAGGGAGATGCTCCTGGTTGCACACTCATGTGTTCTGGAAGACGCCAAGCCCCAGATCTCCAGGATGCCTGAAGAGGCATGCAGCGTGATGGACTAAGGTGGAGAGAGGGGTAAAGGGACAGGAGGCCATGTCCCTGGGGGCTGGATCAAGAAAAATGGGTGCATGTTTGGTGCTTGCTCTGCAGGTGTTGTGGCCACATATGCATCCAGGCAGCAGTGGTGTAGAAACAGGTCCTGTGCTGGTCAAGTCCATTCAGCCTGGAGAGGACTGAGTTACCCCTCCAGGTGATGGTTAAGGCTGTGCTGTCCTTGGCGCAGCAGCGGGACAAATGCGCTCATTCCGCTTTTCTGAGGCCCCAGAGGTGCTCTGCTCTCCTCTCCGTTGACCCCCCAGTTAAAAGGATGGCAGGAATGTGCCTGGAGCTCTTTGCAGAGCTGTGTCCTCTTGTTTCCAGTCTGCTGGAGGACAAGCCGCTTGTCCTCCGAGGCCCACACAGCTCCCTGTGGTCTCTCCTCCTTCATGAGCAGCCTGCATGGACCTACGGCCATAAGCATCCTTTTTTCGGGTGTCCTTTGTTCTTACCCGGAAAAATGGCCTGTAAAAACTGGCACATAGGGAACTGCTTATCTGATTGTCTCACCCCTTGTTGTCTGGAGGGGTACTTTTCCAATGGTGGCTGCGCTGGTATCCTCTGGGCAAGGCACGGGTCCTTTGGAGCTGATGCATGGCCCCGGCAGAGCATCCCTGGGGCATCTGTCGAGGCATCTCCTGGCTTCTGTTCCTTAGCCTCTGGCTGGGGGGAAAAAAGGCTAAATTGTGTGTATCCCTGAAGCATGACCAACCTTGAGCATAGCTCAGCGTCAAGGTTATAAGTGCAGTTGTCTAACAGAGACGAGCTTTATTTGCAAATACAGAAATATTTGTAAGATTTACGCAACGGTGACTGGCAGAATGACAAGAATGACATTGTCACCAACAGCGTATGGCTGTGAGGGAACTCTTTTCCAGTGCCTGACCTAGGTCATCTTCACTGCAGTTTAAGCCCCTCACCCAAAGCTGTTGCCCTGTCTCCCACCCCTCCCCTGTCCTGCAGAGCCGTGGTTCCTCCAGCCCTTCCCCGTGGACCATGTTTGCTTGCCTCAGGGATCTGGGGTTGCTCGCTGCTTGCTCGATCTCCCATGGAGACCCACCTCATCACTCATGGTTTGCTTCCACAGATCCTGCAAGTTGAGCTGTTAGCCATTTTCAGGTGGATGGGGGGCTCTACCTCTGTTTCTGTGCACTCGATTGTGCACAGCCAAGCACAGTACTTTGCCTTGCTGAACTGCATCTTATTTTCTCGCTTTGGTTTCTTGCTCTGCTCTCCAAGATCTTCCCCAGCTGCGTTGTCACCTGGCAGTTTAACAGGAGTGCCACCGATAAGTGTTTGGGGGGTTTAGAGCACTTCCCAGTAATCTCCAAATGGTTTCATCTGGTCCAGGCTCCCCTGGCTCTTTCAGGAGAACGCCACGTAGGACAATATTGACGGCCTCGTTACTGCCACCCCATACTACCAGACAGGGCATTTCCCCACTCTGCAAAGGCTCATCCCAGGGGGTGTTTATTGCTTACAGAAATGCTGGATGAGCTGCCCCAGCTCCCTGCGCATCACACGAGTTTATCCATTCCCTGGCAGCTCAGTCCAGCTGCCCTCTGTGGCACTGCTAGTGGTGTTCCCCGTGTCCCAGTGCACGTTCCGGGGTGCAGACATGGAGCATGGCACTGAAATAGTCATCTTCCCGATCTCCACAGTGCAAGGCAGTGCCATTTCAGCTAATTCGTGAAAGCTTTGGGATTTTCTTTTCCTGCTGCTTGGATGCTGCAGCGCTGAGCCCCGTGGCAGGGTCCGGGCTGGGGGTGCAATGCAGTGCTGCTGGCTCTGCCTTCCTGAGATGACCAGGGCACCTGGGCTGAGGGGAGCCCCAGACAACACTTGGTCCTTGCTGGTCCATCAGCAGCTCCTCTGGGGCCCTCGCTCCCAGCCTCTCCAGAACATGGGCTTGGGCACGGAGGGACAGCCAGCATTTCAAGAAACACTGTAATGGATCATTTTTATCTATTCTCTAATCTGCTGGCAGAGCAAAAAACTGTGATCGAGGAGACAGGGTGACCTTCCTTATCCCAGGAAATGTTATTTTCTCAGCGCACAGGGTCTTGAGTCCAGCCAGCCCTTGCTAAAGGCTTACAGGCATCTGAGGATGCTCTTGGTCACTGAGTTGTAATGGACCCAACTGAGTAGTGCAAAGAGCAATGGCTCTCATCACCTCATGGGCCAAAATTTCTGAGGTACTTAAGCAGTTTGACATTTACTGAAAATACTATTTTCATTGGCAAATTGTTCTAAAAGTAACTCACAGGGTGAATTGGAAGTGGCTGAATCAAAGCGCGGTGTTCCCACTCACCCACTCACCCCCACCTTCCAAAAGCAGCTTTAATTCAGTACAAAATCAAACAAATTCAGTCAAGACCCAGGGTTATCTCAGCTTGTTGAGGTGGTTTAACAGGTTCAAACCACTGATTTTGCTTGGGGTCCCACAGTTAATGAGCCCTGAAACCAGCCCAGACATGGGTTTCTGGGTTGCACAAGGGTGACTAAATAGCCTGCTCCCACTAAATTGAATTTCCTTCACTGTTGTGTGTCCAACGTCTGCTTGCAGCACGGCAGCAGCTCGTGTGAATGAATGCAAATCCTGTATCCTACAGATGTCTCCAGATATATATCTTAGGTCTGGCTACCTACTTTTCCCTTAAACCTGGTAATTAACAAAAGCCTCCAAGTTTTGTCTTCTGTGGACGTGTCAGGGCAAGAGGCAGGTGCTATCATCCTGCCGGCCTGCTGTGTGGGATGAAGTTATTGCATGCAAGACCTTCGTCCTAGGGTGATGGGTAGGGGAAGCAGCTTCGTTAATTAGCCTTCACACAAAAGCTTGCAGTAACGGCACCGCCATTGCGACAAAACCAGTCGTTCTCCTCGGACTGGGCTTGGAGGCAGTGGAGACTAACACCATCTGACATGCGGGGCCCAATTCTGATTTCATGCGTGACTGCCCACCCATGCGCCAGGCGTGCCAGGGTTGCACTTCTGCGGGCGGCTGCTGCTGGTCTCGGTTAACCGTTGAGGTGCTGTAGGCTGTGGTGAACCTCAGAGGACGAGCAGGGGCTCTCACGGGACATCCCTCCCTGGGCTTCCAGTGTCCGCGGGCGGGAGCCAAGGGTCTGTGCTACTCTCTGTTGCACAGACTGGCCAGCTTTCCTGGACTGGGCGGGAGGTATGTGATGCTGCATTTCTGTTCCTCTTGGTTTACCAGTCAGGTCAGAAATTGTTCTGAAGTGCATGAAACCCTGCGGAAAACCTGTAAAGTGGTTTCAGCAGACGCAAATGAGGCTGATTCACCCAACACCCAAAGCAGGATGCACAGCCTGATAACAGCTTGTGGGTGTACCAGATGAAGGAGAAACACAGGAAAGCAGCTGGGAATTTCCTGGAGGGGAGAGCAGGCTTGACACAACTTTGGGCTGGTCTGAGAGCAGAGGTGTGCGTGTGGCTGAGCCCACAGTGGTGTGACAGGGCTGGAGCTGGGGCCATCGCACCGGCTGCTCCTGAACTCTCAGTAACAGCAATTTCTAGAGCCGATTTCTTTCACTGGACAGCCACCCAGTATGAAAAAACAACCCTGCTCTCTAGAGGGCAGAGGATCTGGGGAGAAAGCCATGCTGACATGGAGTGTGGTAGGAAATGATTGTTTAGGAAATGGAGGAGAGCTCCCAAAGGTTGCAGCCAGCAGAGAGATTGGTGAGAGAAGCAGGAGTGAGAGGACCAACTGAGACACAGAGGTAGCGAACAAGGCTTCAGAAGAGGTTGCTCTGATGGCCCTGGCACAGAATTTGTGGGCAGAGGAGCCAGCACTCCCAGAGGAGAGCAGGGAAATAGGAGCAGGTGACCAGGAACGAAGCCTCCAGAGATGCCAGCTGTGAGGGAGAGAGCAGGGACATTCGTCTCCCGTGACACTTGGAAAGATCAAGGGCACGTGAAGCAGGGATAGCGCTGGCTGATGTACCAACGTAGTGTGGAGGCATCTTTCTTTTTTCTTTTTTGTTGGTTAGAGATATCTAAAATACTTCCACTGTAGCTGGAGAGTGGGCAGAGGAAATGTCAACCAAAATGATTATGCTTTTGGGAAAATGGCAGCAGCTGGAAATGCAGCTTTATCGCAAAATGGCATTTGGTGTCACTCATGTAGATGGTGCTACTGTCCTCTCACAGCTTCATCTTTTGACAGCTGAAGCCTGCCGGTGGCTGATGCGTTTCCATTTGGAGCCTGGGTTTAAGGGAATACTTGACTTTGTGTTTTGCTCCTCGGTCCTTCCACCCTGGTCCTGACCTGGCCAGACTGCTTTGTCGTCATAATCCTGGGCTGGCTGCATTGCGGTGCTTCCCAGTCGCTAAAACGCAATGCTGAAAATCGCCGGATTAGGTCTTAATGGCAGGATCAAGCTGCCGGGAGATGAGTGGGGAGAAAGCTCCTGCTTACGCAGGTGGACAGGCAGTGCTCCTTGGGAAAGCAAGCTAGAAAGCATAAAATCCTGGAAAAGCAGCTTCTTTTCTGGCTTCCCCCACTTTTCTCTACATTTAGCACATCGTTCGTTTTCAAGGGTCTGAGTTTTGTGAAGGTGGTATTGAGTGGCTGTTTAAACATTTCCTTCCTTGCAATGGGAAATGTTGTCTTGGGTGATGAACTTGGCTATCAGGAAGAAATTCTACCTGGAGAGGGTGGTGAGGCACTGGCACAAGTTGCCCAGAGAAGCTGTGGATGCTGCATCCCTGGAAGTGTTCAAGGCCAGGCTGGATGAGGCTTTGAGCAACCTGGTCTAGTGGAGGGTGTCCCTGCCCATGGCAGGGCATTGGGACTATATGATCTTTGAGGTCCCTTCCAACCCAAACCAGTCTATGGTTCTATGATTCTATGAACTTTCTGGCCAAGATGTTAATCCCCAATGTGAAAGTGTGCCAACCACGTTGGAAATCTGGGCCATGCTGTAGTGGATCTTGGTGTGCTGGAGAACACTGAAGCTTTCTGGTCATCTTTACCACCTGGCTTTCTGCTGCTGGGGCTCCTGGAGCACTAAGGAGCCCAGGAAGGGCATTGGACGTTTCGCAAGGTGGCATTGCCATTGCACAACCGCCTAGATGGTCCAGGGTGCTGTCTTGGGGATGGTCCTCTGGGCAGGTGGCACACAGACTGATGCCCTGGCCACCCTGCGCTTTACCTGCACAGGTTGGCAAGGGCTTTCGGTCAACAGGGCTCCAAGGTGTTGGAGTTTATCAGCCTGAACTGACCAAGGAGGAGGTGGGTTATGCCTGTGGAACATTTTTGCACCAAGTTGTCCTCTCTGTTTTTGCACAGCTTGAACAAAACATTGCTGTCTCCCCAAAAATACCTAGATGAAGCAATGGAATATGATCTCCATGATGAGAACATTCCATGACTAGAGCTACCAAATAAACTCTACCTGGTGTGTCTGTCTTCTGGCAGGACCGTCCATCCCAGAAGCACCTGGGTCATTTTAGTGCAGATAAGAGATAACCTTCCTCTGGAGTTGAGGTCTGCAGGCAGTAGCAATGCTAGCGCCAAAGCAAGAGGAGTAGTTTTGTGATGGGGCTTGTTTATGAGAGCTTCAACCACCTTCTCCGAAACACAGGCTGCTGCTGCCGCATCCCGGGGCAGCAGGGACAGTCTCGGGAGAGCTGCCCCCCAAGTACTGGCAGCAGATGCCTTGGCTCTCCGCTGGGCATTTGCAGAGAGGGCGTAGCAGCGTGTGCTGGAGCTGTGCTGCAGGACTCGCTCACGTGTGGCTAACGTGCACAGGGAGCCCAAGTGGAGGCATAGGAGGAGGAAGAGGAGGAGGAGGAGGGCTGGCTTCAGCAAGTGCAGAGCCAGCTATGTCTCCTGGCCCCTGCTGGGACACAGGCTTTGCCCAAGCTCAGCCTAGCCCCCTTCCATTGCCGATCCAGAGGGGGCTGTGGCATTTCCAGCATCCGCTTTTCCAGCTCCCGTTTGGAAACCAGGCCAGAGAACAAACTCCAGCCCAGAGCTTAGTCTACCTCCCCCTCTTCTGCTTCACATGCTGTCTCCTGTCTGGGAGATGATCATGGTATTAAGTTAAATTAATACTCGGTGTTCAGAATTCCCCTAATTAGAAGGTTTTGCTCAAATTTTAGGACAGTGTCAGTATTTGTGAGGTATCAGCAAGAATAAATGTAAGAGTGCCAGTTTAGACAATCGCTCCAAGAGAAAATCTGTAAAGGAGAAGAATCGGAGTGTGTGTGTTTGTGCATGGGGAAGAGGAGTTTATGTGCTGTTCTGGGTTTCCATTTTTCTTCCTCTTCCCCACCTTGGTCACTGGTGCCTGAGCTGCTTTCTCAGACACAGGGAAATCCTGATAGATTAAGGAAATTTCCCAGAATTTAATACATTTAATCTTAAAACCAAGGGATAAGGAAGGACTGGATTGCTCTGAGTACTGATCACAGAATCACAGAAAGGTTTTGGTTGGAAGGGACCTTAAAGACCATCCAGTTCCAACGCCCCTGCCATGGGCAGGGACACCTTCCACTACACCAGGTTGCTCAAAGCCTCATCCAGCCTGGCCTTGAACACTTCCAGGGATGGGGCATCCACAGCTTCTCTGGGCAACCTGTCCCAGTGCCTCCCCACCCTCTCCGGGAAGAACTTCTTCCTGAAATCCAATCTAAACCTCCTCGCTTTCAATTTAAACCTGTTACCCCTTGTCCTGCCACTACAGGCCCTTGTAAAAAGTCCTCCGCAGCTTTCTTATCAGCTCCTTCACATACTGGAAGGTGCTATAAGGTCTCCCTGGAGCCTTCTCTTCTCCAGGCTGAACAAGCCCAACTCTCTCAGCCTGTCCCCATAGCAGAGGGGCTCCAGCCCTCTGAGCATCTTCATGGTCCTTCTCTGGACTCGTTCCAAGCGGTTGATATCCTTCTGATGTTGAGGGCTCCACAGCTGATGATGCCTCTTCCGAGCACTCTCCCAAAAGACAGCTGCATTTAAAAGGCTTACTAATTCTGCAGTGCGATTGTCCATTGGAAGGACGTTGTCTGTCTGTTCTGAGGCAGATCAGCGCCAAGCACTGCACTCCCCACCCTGCAGAGCTCCCCTTGCTGCAGTGCAAAGACATTTGGCTGCTTCCCGCGATGGCCGTGCATGGGAGGATGCTGCTTCAATCCTCTGCCTGCAGATGCCCAGGCATAATGCTCGGCAGAGCCTCATTTGGCTCGCTGTGCCGCTTCCATTTTAGGGCCAAACTCTGCTCTTCATTCTCATGTCTTTGGCCTCTGCGGGGCTGCACCTGCTTTGCACTGGGTTGGAGTTGGGCTCTGGATCTACTCTATCCGTTGGACTGGATATAATGGTGTCCTCAGGGTTTTCAAGTAGACGGACAAAGAAGCCATTTCCAAGCTGCTGTGAACTAGGCAGAATACGGCAGCAAAGAGGAAGGGTCCGAGATGGGTCTCTCCAGGCATGGAATGCTCAGAGTTGCTCAAAATGGCGTTTGGAGGATAATTTTTCCCAGTCCTTTGTCTGTGAAGAATGAGGGACTGTGGAGGGAGGCACGCGCCCAGGGTAAATGCTTCGGCTCTGTTGTTCCCATTGTTTCCATTGAGCTTATGAACCCCCGTATAAAAGACTTACCTTTCACTAGTATGATTAAGAAAAGGCCAATGTAGCTTTCCCGCTCACTGGAGCATGAAGCGTGTTTAATTTAATAATGCTGATAAATCTTAAAGCCAGGAGCATTTGGCTAACACATGACCCACTTTTTCAATCAATTGGAAACATTTACATAACGGCCTGATGCAGGGTTCCTCCTGTGAGGGATGTGGAGCAGGGAATGGCAGACATCCCCGCGGTAAGTGCTGCCGCTGTAGGACATTTGGTGAAAGCAAGCTGCCGAATTTGTCCGGTCCTTAGTCGTGACACACCTCATTGGCACTGTCAGTTCTCCAGCTGCCATAGGGATGTGCCTGGGTTTAGAGCACCTCAGCCATCCAGCGGTGCTTTGGGGTTCATCACCCCTGTGGCAGAGCCCAGGCTACCCCAGAGTCCCACCCTCGACTGCCAGCTCCAGGCTGTGGGGCTGGCAACCCGGGCTGTAGCTTCCTGGGCCACCACGGTTGGGCAGAAGAAAGCCCTTGGGGTGGTGTGCGGGGCAGGATGGCTTTGTGAGTGCTGCCTCTGCAAGTCACCATAGCCACTGCCTGAGGATATGCCTTGACCGCCAGCTGTGGACAGCCTCTACCTTCCTCTGGCTCAGCTGTCAGGGGATGCGTGCCAGCCAGGAAGGGAAGCTGCCCCTCTGCATTGGCGTGTACCAGCCTCGTGGGTGGCTGCAGTGGTGTCGTGGCTTTGTTCCTTTCCCGGCGTCTGGGCTGGATTGCTCCTGGGACAGGACATCCCTGGGGATAGCTGTCCTCCTGTGTGGCAGGGACACCTCTTCCATGCAGACATTTCATCTCCTGGCACATCACTTTGCTTTCTGGTGTCCTGTTAGCTCGGTGGGAGCACCATCTCCCTGCTAACCACATGGGTTTTATCCATTTTGGGTGTCGATATAACTTCTTGGAAGAGGTTTTACATCAAACCCATCTCCCAGCCATGATTGCTGCATGTTAATTCATCCTGACTGCCTCTTTGCATTACAGTAATAGTTGAGAACTGCGTTTTTGGTCACATAAGTCCCTGTCTGAGCAAAGGAAAATGCCAGATGCTCATGACCAGGATGAAAAATCTCCCATCTGATATATTCTGAGGGATTTAGTAACATGGGTGAGAATTGCTGCAAATCTCACGGCATTTCGTGTAGAAGGATGCTGGTACCTCTCAGCGAGACAGGACTGGTCTCCCCATGCAGTAAAGCTGCAGAGACACTTCATACGCTGGGTCCTTGTGCAGAGATGCTGCTAAGGAGGTGTTGGGAAAGAAAAGGAAGGTTTTGTTGCTGTTCTGTGATTTTTTCCCTCCCATGCCTTTAAAATGTCAGTGGAGTTTTTCCCTCTAGAGGGCAGAGGAGGAGAGAGAATGGGAAGGGAAGGGTCCATGACAGCATCGGAAAAACTCGAGGTTTCATTAGATATATGCAAAGCATGAATGGCTGGAAGTGGCGTGGTCCTGAGTCGCAGTGCCCACCTAGGGTGCTTGCAGGTCAGGATGAAAAGGTGTCGCAATTGGGACACCCCCTCCTTCCTTCCTGCTCTGTGCTCCTGGGGTCAGATACATACTTCCTGGCTACTGAAAAACTGGCTTTTGAGTGCCCGTTCACACCTGAAGTGGTGAATTTTGGTTTGCTGGATAGGTACCCGGGGTCTTTCAAAGTCCCAGTTCAGCCGTCTTTGGCCAGGCTGCTCCGCCGACTCCCTGCTCCTGCGTCCACACCCTCAGCTGGGCACAGCTCCTGTTCGGCTTACGCAGGTGCGGGCTGGCCGCCTGGCCGTGCCACCTCAGACGCTTGAACCTTTGCTCCCACAGTGGCTTTTGCATAAAGCCGGTGGGAAAGCCGTGGCAGGGATGCGAGCCATTTGGGGCTGGCTCCCAGCACGGTCCCTGCAGCTCAATCTGCACCCACTCGGGTGCTCAGCCCACCGCATCTCCCTGCGGCTCCTCCAGCCATGGCTTCCCCATGCCCTGTTGCCCTGCAGGGGCCATCTCACCTTGAAGAACCTGCCTGATTTGAGAGAAAACCTTTCCCCTCTCTGTCCCCAGGTGATACGGCCGCGGTGCTGTCTCCTTCTGCGCCGGGGCTGCCCTCCCAGCTAACGCACCTCTCCCATCCCCCTGGTAGGAAATGGAATCGAAGGTCTCTGAAGGCGGCCTGAACGTCACCCTCACCATCCGGCTGCTGATGCACGGCAAGGTAAGGGTCTCCCAGTGAGGGGGTTTCCTCACAGCTCCCTCTCCCGCCTCCGCTCTGGCTGTGCCCGGATCCAGCCAGCCGCATGCACTGCCTCCCCAGCCCCGGGCTGCCCCAGGCAGGTGTCCTCCTGCTGATGGGGAGGGTGGCACAGTGACATGGTGCTCCTGGTCCCTCTCATACCTGCCTCCTTCTGCTGGGGACAGTGTGCACCAGGTCTTTGCTTCATTATGGGGTTGGGCTGGATTGTCTTCACGTTTTGTAATGTCGACTCCTTTGTGTTTGGCTTTTTTCTGTAGGAGGTTGGAAGCATCATTGGAAAGGTAAGGAACTCTTTTAAATGTGTATTTAATGCACATTTCATGCCTGCACCGTTCGCTGTCTGTGTTGTGGTAGATGACAGTCACTTTTTCCCTGATCACAGTCCTTAAATGTTTGGTATGCATGAGCTTGTTGCTGCATTTGTGAGACAGAAATTGTGTGAGACCCCCAGAGGGATCAAAGACCATTCCCCTAAAAAACCCCAAAAAACCACCACTTACCTAGTGCCGTGGCCAGCTGCCTCACTGGGGTGGTGAATGGGTGTTTATGACTCTGTTGCCCTGACATTTGGATCAAGCAGTTTCATTAAGAGAGGTTTAATAAATGTCATGCAGGCCCATTTAAATTCTGCAGCACTTGTCTCTGAGGCTGCAGGACTCCATTTAGCTTGTGCAGCAAAGTTTCATGAGGTACTCTGCTCCCTGGTGCCATGGTGGTTTGCAAAGTCCTGGCTATACAGGATTGGGTTTCTGACGGTTTTAAAAGTCAGGTGACAAAGATTTGCAGCATAAATACCTTTTCCCAATATGCTTGTGCCTTATTTTTCAATCAGCCTGTCCAGCCCTGGAAAGATTCAGAGTTGTACCTGCTTTATATGTGAATAGAAAGATATTAGGTCTCTGTAGATACTAGATCAGAGATTGCTCTTTGGAGCCACTCTGAATTGCCAGCTTTTCTCAGCATTGGACCAGTTTCTGCGCTTTTTCCCTGCGGTTTTCCTCCTAATGGGAAATGTGGAAATGGAGGTGGAGGCTGCAGTTGTGCATTCGTAGCTGTTTTGTCTGTCGTGTCGCGCAGACACGGGGAGCAGGGCTACGATGGCTTACACCCTCAGCTCTTTAGCTGGCCACTGTGTGGGGATGGAGGGCCAGGCGTCGCAGGGCTGGCTGCCCAAATGTTTGGCTACGTGTTGCAGGATAGTAGAGAGTTGTATGTTTGGAAGAGTTGTTTTGAGGGTGGAAGTCTTCAGTTTTTAGTAACAGCCCGTGTTTCTGCTTCTTATTTCAGAAAGGAGAGACTGTGAAGAAGATGCGTGAGGAGGTGAGCAACCTTGCTCTGTAGAAGGGTTTGTAGGAGGAGGGGAGAGGAGTGGGAAAGGCCATTGGGCTGTCCTGCCCATCAGCGTGCAGCACAGTGACCTGTGTGAGATGTGCAGTAACTCCCAGAGTCGGGACACACAGGCTGGCTCTGCCCAGAGCTCTTTTGTCCAGTTTTCGCACTCCGTACTCAAATAAACTCCTATCACATTTCATGGGAATTTTTCCAGAGCCAAGAATTTGCTCTTAACGAAACATTGAAATTAAGTCACTCGTAAGATGCTTGAGTTTGTCCAAGGTCTTTGTGCCTGCAGCTACAAAGGAGTTGTCAGATCAGTAAGCAACACGCTTCTTTGTACAAGCAATGATCCCACCAGCTGGTCTTGCCTGGATTGTGTGGGTTTGCATTGCAGTAAAAGTCCCACAGCAAATGTTTGGAAACCCTTTCTGAGGGTCAGGGTAAGGCAGCGCTGCAAGCACCACGGGGGTCAGGGATGGAAGATTTTAAGGTTGTCAGGGTTGACCGGGCTGGGACAGGACCTACCCCAGAGGAAAGGCTGCTCCTCTGGCACACCCCTGTGGGTTGCTTGGCTGTGGCTATTCCACGGCTGCCCTTCTCTTTCCAGAGCGGGGCGAGGATCAACATCTCGGAGGGGAACTGCCCTGAGCGAATTGTGACCATCACCGGCCCCACTGATGCCATCTTCAAGGCTTTCGCCATGATCGCCTACAAATTTGAGGAGGTGAGCGATGTGAACCCCTTTCCCTAGGAGGGCAGAGTAAAAAGGACTGTGCCTAGACCCTCGGGTGGCCCGCCAGCCATGCAGAGCTCACACGTGCCCACTGCTGGGGCCAGCAGTGCAGGTGGGCTTGGGGACCTCCAACCCATGCGTGCCTGGCTGAACTTGCTTAACTGGTACATGACCTCAGCACTAAACCTTCCAGACATCTCTAACTAGGCAAGAACAGAACCTCAGTGAACTGTCCCAGGGGTCTCGCAGTTAATTAACTGCAGGGATGCGCAGTGATGCAGCCACAGAGACCGGCCACGTTCTGGGAGACAGGACCCCTCTGTTCTAGCCGAGGGAATTTGGGTTGGCCTGGATGCAGGCTTCTGGTCGGGTGCCAAGGGCTGATGCATTGCACTCTTCCTTTCAAGGACATAACCAACTCAATGAGCAACAGCACTGCTACCAGCAAACCTCCGGTGACGCTGAGACTGGTCGTGCCAGCTAGTCAGTGCGGCTCGCTGATCGGCAAAGGAGGCTCCAAAATCAAGGAAATCAGGGAGGTAAGGCAAGCTTGATTTTGTTATGGCACGTAGTCACAACTCCTTAGAGCTGATTTTTGACCAGGGGGGACCTGCCTTGGAAAGCGAGATCCTTATTTTTCAAGCATCATGCCCCATGTTACTTCCCAGGATGGTCCTGCTGACGTAGGAGCAGCATCCCGTGGGACACTGCTGGATTGCTCCTGCGGGTGCAGGCAGGGTGCCACACCTGAGCTGGCACGGGGCAGCGCAGCTCTCAGGAGGCACGTGGTGTTGGAGCTGGAACTGGCTGTGGGGAAAGGCATTCAGCTGCGGGATTTCTCCTCCTCTCTCTTTCTGTTTCCAGTCAACAGGTGCTCAGGTTCAAGTGGCGGGGGACATGCTGCCCAACTCCACGGAGCGGGCGGTGACAATCTCGGGGACACCCGACGCAATTATCCAGTGTGTCAAACAGATCTGTGTGGTGATGCTGGAGGTACAGTCTGTGACAAAGGGGGTAAAGTACATAGGAAAAAAAACCCAGCTGGCACCACCACTGCGCTGGGAGCTGTGGAGTGTGTCTCTCGTACCCTTCACCACGCGTTGTCGGACCACTCTCATTTCCTGGTATCTCCGTTTGAAACCCACCCAGTGTGTTTTCCCCACTATCTTTGTACGTTGTTTCTAGAGTCCCACGCTGGAAACCTGCCTGGTCGGGGGCTCCAAAGGAGATGGTCTGTGTCGTAGCACAGGGTGCTTTGGCAGCGGGAGGTGCCGGAGGAGGCCAGGCAGGCTGGGACAGTGGTAACCTGGTGTCCCAGCAGTGCCAGGGGGGCCATGGAAAGGGACCGGGGGCTGCAGCCACTCCACCAAGCGCCTGGCCTCCTCTGCACGGGGCATACAGTGCCCTGTGAGGACCTTGGCTGGGAGGAGGAGGCCAAGGGCATCATCCCCAGTGCTGGGGGAGCCAGGGCTGGCAGCACAACGCCGGGCTCCAGAAGGGCACAATGGGAAGGACAGTGAGGAAGACTGGTGGAGAGGAGGGGCCGTAGGATGCATGGATGTGTGTCAAGAGTGGGCTTTTTCTGGGAGAAATTATGACTAGCAGAGCTTCAACATCTCTGGAGAGATGCTGCTGCACCAATGGCTTATTGCCAGGGCTGACAGCAGGCACATGCCCGAAGTCCTTGCCTGCCGCTTTGGAGAGGGTAAGCTCCAGGAGTAAGACCCCCTGAGACATGGGACAGTGATAGTCTTTGCTCCTGGTGCCTCCTGGAGGTGGACAGGCAGGGACCCACGTCAGGCCCCTCTGCCTTGCCGCTCAGCCTGCACACTGTTGCCCTTCTCCAGCAGTGAGGAGCACGTTTGTCACTGCAGGAGTGTCAGCCGAGGATGCCAAGGCTTGGTGGAAGTGAAGCAAAACCAAACATAAGCAACACTGGTATGGCTAAGGCAGGAGCTGCCACAAGCCGCTACCTACCGCTGCTGGTAGTGATGCTCAGGCAGTACATTCTGATGCCAGAGGAGTGCGGTGTGAGCCACAGGGTGACTTCAGGATCCTTATGCTCTGGACTGCAGCAGAGGTGGGCCCTGGATGATGCTCGTGGGTGCGTTACGAAGTCTTGCGTGGCTGCTGCTCTTGCCAACCAAAGCAAGGGTTGCTGTTCCTCTGTACAATGGGAAAGAGGAAAACCCATGAGATTTCTTGCAGTCTGGAATCTGGGCAGTTCCCTGACTTTAACAGTTCACAGAGATGCTCCTTAAAACCTTCCAGTCTTAAATTATCTGGCCTCAGAAATCCTGGCTCGTTCCTGCCAAGATTTGTAATGCAATAAAAGAAAAAGCAGGTTTGTGATAATAGAGGCTGTGCTTTGATTGTACAGCTTTCCTGCAGACCTGTGCTTATCAGGAAGGTTTGGATATGCCATTTGGCTACAAGTAGACGTCTAGAAGAATGTACAGGAAAAAAATGAAGAATTTTCCATGAGGTAGCATAATACATATTGCCTTTCTTTACACAGCAGTAACTGTTATCATTTCACTTCGGGTAAAACCAGGAGGCTTTCATCTGAAATCTTTCCTGATCCCTAGAATCCTCCAAAATCTCTTCTATGGCCTGTTAGTTATGTTCAAGAGAAGACCAACAGAAATAACTTGGGTGAGAAGATCCCATGAACGGCGCAGCGGGATGCAGCACTACGGCTTGATATGCATCTCTACAGCTTCTGCTCAGACCTACCCAGGCACACAGGAGGAGTGGGATGTTCCGGCTCACACTGCCGCAGGAGGAGGGCTGGGAGTGCGTGCGGGTTGCTGCCTCTGCTGCGGGCATCTCTCGGCTGCTCACATGGGCTGCTACCGCCAAGCAGCTCTAGGATAAGATCTCTGGAAACACTGGTGTTGCCAGCTGAGAGGGGTTTCCAGCCTCTTGCTCTCCCAGAGCTCAGCACACTGGCTGAAGGAATCACTTCCACTCGTCCCACCGGTGTATGGGAGGCCTTGAACACAATGACGGTGCCTGGCAGCACCCGCTGCACCGCCACCGGCTTCCCAGCTTGGATGGCAATAGACCAAACCAAGTCCTGAAGGTGACCCTGTTCCAGTGGTGAGGAAGATGAGAGGGGTCACAGCGCTTTAGCATGGTGCCTGGTCACTCGGACGTCCTGCTTGTTCCTTCTGATGCCGGCGCTCATGATACCGTGCCAGAGCTCCTGCGGCTCAGCACGGCTGGTTCATCTCCAGGGCCGGCTGTCGACATGGAAGAGCTCTCAGGCTGCACAGAAAGCCACTGCACGAGGAGGCTGGTGGCATCCAGGGGTGAAAAGCCTCGTCTAGGGGAGTGCCTCCCCATCTCGCCTTGGAGTGTTTCGAGGAGGGCTCTGCATTCCGGCATCAGGCTGGAGTCTAGACCAGTTTGCAGAGAGCAGAGCAAAAGCAAGGGAGGCAGTGGAGGTCCGGGAAGCAATTTAGGGTCCCGTGCCTTGGCAGGGGATCTCCCGTACCCCAGATTGTCCTCATTGTCCATTAAATGCCGATTTCCCCCGTGTTCTCCTGTCCAGAAACGCGGTTTGCCTGGTGCGGGTGTTGCTGGCGGCGGCCCCGGGGGCCGTGGTCCGTCGGGTGCTTTCTAACGCTCTTTTTGCCGCCGTTTCAGGAAAGCTGTTCTAATGTTCTCTCTCCCTCTCCTTGTCCCTTTTCCTAGTCCCCACCAAAAGGTGCCACCATTCCCTACCGCCCAAAGCCCGCCTCCACCCCTGTCATTTTTGCAGGTGGTCAGGTAAGAGCCGACCCGCTTGCAGCCTCCACTGCCAACCTCAGCCTTTTACTGCAGCACCAGCCGCTGCCCGTTAGTGCACTCAGGTTTCTTGCCTTCTGACTTGCATGGTGTCATCCCATCCGTTGCGTGCCAACGGCAGGTGGACTGAAAGCTCTTTCCAAAACCGCTAGCAGTTTGCAAGCCCGAGCGGATGGCTTAGCTCCTGTGATGCTGCTGGAGGATAAGGAAAGGTCCAGCCCCAGGAAACAGGGTGTTAGCTCTGCCAGGCTCCAAGAAAAGGCTGGGATTTGCTTCGTTAGACCCAAATTCAGTATTTGCCAAGTTACTAGTGTGTAGGAGAAGCGCCTCATTGAATAAGAGGCTGTGACCATGCTCTCGGCGTCTGCCAGCGTTTATTTTCTGGCGTCTCTAGTCCAGTTCAAAACAACTTTGCATAGTTGTAATTGGTCTGAGATAGGAAGGGCTTGTCCCAGATGATGCTGAGCCTCTGTTCAGGGCAGCCTCCATGAAAGGGTCATCCCCGTTGCCGGTGCTTGGTCAGTTTGGGGTGCTGCTTCTCCCAAAAATGCCAGGAGAGCCTCAGCTCTGCCCGCAGGAGAGCCTGCGTGGCACTGCCTTCGCTGACATGGTGCAGTGGCCGGTCTGCAGGCTTGCAGTCATCATGGCGTGTTTCTAGCGACCCTTGGGAAGGCACAGCAGGTTTTTTCTTCGCAGGATAACCGTCGCACACATGCGCACACGCGTGTTTGTTCTGCAAACAGAAACCCAGCTCCCACGGCATGTGATTTATAAGACGAGCAGTTGAGCAGGCAGCTGCTTTCAAAGAGGGGGCTTGAATCTTTGCTTTTTCCACCTCCTCTACTCACCTCGCCTGATGACCGAGGTCCTGCCTATAGATGCCATCATGTCCTGACCTACCGATATCTACCAGGACATATACTTTCCCAGGAACTCCAGTAGCCAGGTAGATCCAGGACTAGGAGAAGCTACAACTAATGCCATCCAGAGCAGCACCACACAAGTTACTCCATTTCTCCCCAGCCATAATAAGTAACAGAAGGGCAAACTAAGGATGGGATCCAGCCCAGAGCACAGGCTAATTCAGGCAGAGTGATGAATTAGCATCCCCGAGTCATTGCCAGCATCGGGAGGAGCGTGCCGTGCCATTTGGTCCGAGCAGCCATCCTGGAAAAGTGCTTTGAGTCCAGCTGCTTGGTGAACTTATCTTCTCAAAAGGGAGAGTAAGATGGAGATAGCATTTCTCCTGCTGGCGAATGGTTGGTGTCTTGCACAGAAACAACAGCACGGGAAGAAGGGACCGTCTCTGAAACATGAGCTCTTCGCTGCTGGCCCCAAGGGATCGCTGGCAAGCCCCTTGGCTCTGGGCGAGGGGTGTCACGGGGCAGCAGTAACAGTCAGCGATGCTGCGAGGTGTCTGGGGAGGGTGGAAGCAGCAGCAGCTCATCAGTCTGAAGTACGCAGTGGCTAAAGG
>NW_010246142.1:37241-37809 GCF_000690775.1 Eurypyga helias
GTGGGCACACCGGTCCCCATTGCGCTGGAATGCCCACTGTCTCGGTGTGGGGCTTTGCCTTCCTCCTCCTCCAGGATTTTGGGGATTTTCCTCACACGAATTGCTTCGCTATTTGCAAATGATGCGGCGAATTTGCAGGACGTTCAGAGGCATTTTTTTCTCTTTTTCTTGGCTATCTTTACTCTCCCTTTTTAAAGTGTTATCCATCTCTTGCCATTTCTTTCAGAATCATCTGAATAATGTGTCAACCAGTGAGATATATTTTGCTAGTATGAAATATTAGGATCTCTAGTGTCCAGCTCTTTACCCACAGCGGTGCTTATTTCCAGGTTATTTACAAAAGAGAAAGGATTGCTAGAAAGGATGTTAAAAACACTAAATAATTTGCCTGGCAGACATCTGCATGGATTTGTCAGTTGTAGCCGGTGAAAGGCATCGCAGTGCAGGCAGCCTGTCCCTGAGCCCTCCCCACGCTTGGTGAGACATCAGCACGGCACTGCCCAGTCAGCTTTCTGCACGACAATGCCTTTTCCCCCAGCAAAGCACTGGAATATACTGGGTAGATGTA
>NW_010246142.1:37845-40983 GCF_000690775.1 Eurypyga helias
ACTGCACTGGCTCGCTTTGTAGGATCACATTTTGGTGCCAAGGGCAGTGGGATTGTTACCGTGCACCCGCTACACAGATAATTCGGGTTGGATGAATGTCTTTTGTACAGTGAAGCCCAGTCTTCCTGCTCCATGCAATTCCCTTATCCCATCCAGCCTCAAAATCAAGCTGGTTTAGTCAAAATTCAAGATTCCGCACCGCATTTTCACTGGAGTGGAGGTGTGCCAGTGCCTCCCCACGCTCAGCTATTTGGGGGTAGCACAGGGTCCCGGGCAGAGCAGGGTGGGGGCTGAACTCCTCGTTAGCTCCTGCATTAACAGCATCAGGCAGAAAGGAGCAAATCCTGGGGACAGCAGTCGCCGCGGAGAGACATGGGGCTTTGCCGCTGCCTCCTGCCAGCCCTAATAATGTGGTTTTTTTTTTCTTTTGCAGGCCTATACAATTCAGGGACAATACGCTATTCCACACCCGGATGTGAGTTTTACCCTAATTTTTCTTATACCCTTTTCTGTCACCTGCATGCTACTGTTAATTCACAAAATATTAATATTAGACAATAATATTAATAGCATATTTTCAAAGTAACTGGCCGTGTGTAGTATCTGTACTACCTTGAATAGCCTTTTAACCTGTTAGCACTAAACTTTATTAATTCTGAGGACTTGGCCTGATGCTAAATTGTTTGCATTGTTCAGTGCTATCCCTTTGTTCTGAGAGAAATCATACTTTATGCATTTTGTGCCTCACAATGATCAAAACAAGCAAAAAGAGGAAATACTTTCCCCTCTGTTTCCCCCTTTTCCTTAAAATGTTGGTAAGCCAAAGGCTTATTTAGGTGCTGAGTGCCTTGGTGGGGTGGGGACAAACCAGAGCTCCAGCGATGCGTGGTTTCTTGCTTGGAGCCGGGGCTGGGGGACATGCCTTTTTGGGGGTCCTCCTACGGGTGACTCAGAAGCAGGCACTGAGGGTGGGATGGAGAGGATGCCCACCCACCACGCTGCTGGATCTCACCTTACCGAAGGCTCTGAGCCTCCCCAGGGGATCTGGACCCCAAACCGAAGCGGTCATCCTGGTTTTGACGGCTGTTTCGCTGGGGTTGGCTCCCCATCACCCTGCGGGGGGCATCGTGGATGTGGTCCCTGCTTCGTCTCGTACTCCTCGGTGTGGAGACCGGTGCTGCTCAGGCTTGCAGCGCGGATGGGTTTTGCTGATGCTTGGATGCTCCTGCTTGCGCCAGGCTCCTGTGCCTGCGGTGGGTCAGGGAGCCACGGCACGTCTGTTGGGGAGACATGTAGGGAACACCTGCTGGCATGTCTGCACGTAGAAGTGCCAACAGAAGTAGATGAGTGTATTTTAAAGTGTTTCTCCATGTATATCAGCAGTGAGGCACTGCAGTGCCGGCAGCAGACAGCTGCTTGGCTTCTGGGTGACGTCATGGCTGACACATGCCGGGGAGCTCTTGGAAAAAGCTGAGTTTTTCTAAATGTGTTTCAGAGGAGATAAAATACCCGTCGACTCCCATGCAGAGGCCCTCTCTTACTGGCAGGCTTGTGAGTCAGGGGTCCGCAGCGGAGGCTGCGTACAACGTGCCGCCCTGGGGATGCGGCTCAGTTGTAAGTGGTGTGGGCTGGGTGGAAAGCCTTCTCCAGCCATCCCGCCCGCGGGAAGAGCATGGTGGAGCTTGGTGCTCCTCGTTCTGGTGGGTGCTTTGGGTATGAAATCATATTTTTGCGTGATTGCGAACGGGGTGAGGCTGTTTGATGCCACGAATGCACACTCCCCGTGGGAGTGGTTAGGAGCTGTAGGCTGGATTTGCATTTTAGGAGCCGTGATTTCACCCCATTTAGTGGAGGCCAGGCTCTGCCTTTCCACGTGACACCAGTATGCGTGCACTTCGAATAGCCTGCTGTGGTGGTGGCTCGGAAATGTTCTTAATTGCGTGCGCGTCACTTTTGCTCCCTAAGCGGGATATAAATAAACACACCTGCGTATTTAGCGAGGGGTCATCAACGTATTCTTTGTCATGGTTTTCCTTTGCAAGCGGTGGCAACAGTTTAGTGTTTTCCTCATTATTATACCCCTCTGACTGTCAGAAATGAAATGCATTTAATACTTTCCCTGGCTGTGCTCTGCCCTGCTCCCAGCAGCTTTGGGAAACCTGGGAAAAGTTGCTTGTGTAGGAGCCATGTGCTCTATCCTTACTCTCATAGCTCTCTCGCAAAGATCGGTCATTTTAAACACTGCTCGGTGCAGAAACCAGTCTTGGATGTGATTTTAGGGCACTGCCCTTGCTCTGACAGCTGTCTGTGTTTAGCAAATACCTTTTGCAGACCCATGGCTGCAGGGTGGGCAGAATTTTGAATGCCAAAGCTAAACTGTGAGCTCCTGCCTTGATTTTACCCTCTGGGAACACTTCCCCCTCCGCTAGGTCAGCGAGGATTTTGGCTCACAAAGGGCTTCGGCATTGCCCAAGTACCTGTAAACTGTTTGGGAAGTGATGTGTAGCGACCTGCCTTCACCAGATTTGCACTGGGAGGTGAAAGGACAGCTGGGAGTCAGGGCCGTTTGGGAGTGAAATAAATGTCAGGAGCAGGGAAGCTCCCACACCAGAGCATCGGTCCTGGGTACGCACTGGTCTGGCAGCTGGTGAGATGTACCCAGGCGTTGCTGTGGGTGCCCAGGGATGCTCGGCGTGGCTGTACATTGGTCCCAGCACTGCTGTCCTATCCTCTTCCATCCTGTCTGGTGGGGAGAACTCCCTTCTGGTCTGCTGGAGAAAACAGAGTTTGGAGAAATGCCCTCAGGGTTTTGCTTCCAGCTTTTCTCAGGAAAGAGGAGAGGAGTGTTCCATGCACCACAAGTGTTCACGTAGCAGCTTTCACCTTAACACGTAGGCATAGCCATCCTCTTCTCTCCCAGGCTTTTTTCCTTGCTGCTATTACAGGTGTTTGCTAAATATCACTATCCAAACTGTGTCTTAAAGGACAAGGAGCTGCACAAACAGGGCTCGCCTGGGTTTAATTTGCTAGAAAACCAGATAGTTCCAAAAGTAAAGAGCAATGGATGCTGATGTCCCTGCTACCTGCAGGAGCGGTGGCATACCCGGTCCTATCCGGAGCTGACTGCGTTTCAGCAGG
>NW_010246142.1:41010-50847 GCF_000690775.1 Eurypyga helias
TTTCCGTGCTGCACTGGGAGAGATGTGCACGCACCTTCTTGTGGGACGGCGAGACCTCTCCCCAGAGCTGGCAGAGGCTGAGAGTCCTCATGCCTCAGCCGGGCTGGGATCCCTTGGGTGCCTCTCACAGGACTTGCAGGCGTTTCTCCTCCCTGCTGCCTCCCTCCAGTCTCTCCCCCGGTGTGCTCAGCCCTCCGGGTCTGCTCTCTCCAGTGCTTCCCCCTCACCGCTGCCGGCCGGACCTCCCCACGCTCCCTCCCTGGCCATGCTGCAGGAGCAAGGAGGTTTTTGAGTATCGTTTCCCCAAAACATGGGAATCATAACTCCAGGAGAAGGGTGCAAGGAGCATTTTGCACTTGGGGGATGATGCGATCCTGGCAATCCTCTGAGCACCGAGCAGGAGGTGATAAAGACCCTCCCTCCTGCTCACTGCTAGAATTCAGCCCAGTTTGTTTTGTTTTCTTTTGGTTTATTGTTATTTGATTTTTTGTTTTGTTTTGTTTTGGGTTTTTTTAATTTGAAGCAGTGAAACAGAGCACAAAATGTATTCCAAACAAACTCCTCTCTATGCAACTGCTTCCTGATGGGGCACGAAAAGCTACCCATCACAACAAGGGATACAAGGATCTGAAATACCTACTGGTCATGGCCGAAGCCCAAATTTCCCCACACTGCTAATGGGCTCGCGCTCGTAACGAGCTGATGTTAAGAGCCGCGGTTTGTCCGTCTCCCGGAGGTGTTTCCCGTCGGAGACGCGGCATGAGAGCGTTTGCTGCAGGGACAAAGCAGCCGCGATGCGGCTCCATCGGCACAAAGAGGGTCTTCTGGCATGCGATGGCCAAGCGCTCTGGCAGTGGCTTTGTGATGGCTCCTCTGCTCTAAAGCCATCCCGAAGCAAGCAGCAGCTTCTGGCTGTGGGTTGCGAAGCCCGGGAGGGGAAGGCTGCGGCTGGAAGCGCCGTAGGCAGCAGCCGGCCGTGTGCCGGGGCAGCCCCTCGCTCGCCGCGGAGGAGCCAAACCATTTGACGAAGGGCGGAAACTGAGAATGGGCTTCTTGCTGGTATCGTACTTCAGACCCTGACCAAGCACTTCTGCAAAAGATTTGGGCGCTATTGCATTTTACCCAGGCCAAGTCCTTCTGCTAATGGTTTTGCCATGTCTCACCATGGCTTCCTGGTTTGGTTTTTTTTTTGTTTGTTTTTCTTTTTTTTTTTTCTTCCGTTATAATTTTGTTCTTGATTTTCGGTGTGACTTGTTGTACTCTATGACAATAACCTTCTTAGCTCTAATGTCCCTCCTACCCCTCAGCAGTTGACCAAGCTCCACCAGTTGGCTATGCAGCAAACCCCCTTTACTCCCCTTGGACAGACCACCCCCGCTTTCCCTGGTACGTACCCACATGCCCTTTCTAGATATCCTTCTCTTCTTACCTGTAGAGTTTCTCTCTCTTTCTAACTCATGCTATTTAATGGAAACAAGCAGGGCAAGTGAAACCGCAGTTGCAGTGTCCGTGGGGAAAGGCTAACAGGTAGACTAGATGGAAGTTTGGGGGTTACAGTCCTCACTGGCGAGCTCTCAGCCCTTAGCCGTGCACGCCAGGCCTGCTCCCGTGAAGCCACGCTTACCTTGCTCCCAGCTTTGCTGGCTTTCCCGGCAGAAGCGATGAGCGCCAGTCTCCCATCCTTCCCCACCCGGAGGAGGTAGCATCCCCCACTGTGTGCTGATCCGGACCCCGCTGGGACATGCACGCTTTCCTGGGGAGGACGGCTCAGTGCCGGCCAGGGATGCTGCCTCGGCGTCCGTGGGGAGTGGTGCTGAGCCGGGCAGGACGGCACCCCCGCACCGGGGAGAGCGATGGGAAGGAGCCGTGGCTGCAGGGAGCCGCGTTGCCGGGAGGACAGGCAGACGTGGTGTGGCTCAGCAGCCTCGTCCCCAAGGCTGGCGTTTTCATGGTGAGCTGGGAAGCAGATAGAGCGCAGGGGATGGAGATACTTAAAGTACCTTTGTTTACTCAGTGGTCAAAGTGCCGTTTGGAAATGCCTTTTCTGACAGTATGTTCATCATATTTTGAGCTTCCTAGATGAAGTGACATTGCTTATCTCCTCGAAGGCAAAAGCATTAAACCTGTTTCTTCTTTGCTCTTCAGGAGAAAAGCTGCCCTTACATTCCTCCGAAGAAGCTCAAAATCTGATGGGCCAATCATCAGGTAAAACACAAAGCTACAGGGAAATAAGCAGGCTTCTCTTTGACTATATTTCTTAAATAGGACTGTGCCATTGTTTGTCTCTTAGATAAATTGTGGTATTTGTGGAGAAGATGGCAGATTTTCTTGGTGGGCAGGGAGAGACTGGGCAGTGCTGTGCCTGCCTTTGTATAGCATGTCGAAAGAAAAGTGCTTGTAATTCACTGCCTAGTCTTTTGATGTTTGCATATAACTGCCACCCGCATGATGGAAAGACAGAGTCATCACCCTTATTCCTTCATTTAATTTTGCATAAACTTTGCTCAGAAACAGTGGAAAGGTGCCGGTGGGAACAGAAACAAGACAGAATTTTAGCCGTCGCTAAGCCATTCGGGGTGAGCTGCGTCTTTACTGGGACAGGACCCTGAGGAGCCAAAGCAGGGCCATAATCTTGGAGCAACTTTGACGCTGAATGTCCCACACATTCATCCATATGTGCTGAACGTGCTTGTCTTTTATAACCTACCATTGCTTAGAGAAGTTATCTTGAGACTTGGTGGCTCACGGGCGAACATGAACCAGACCTCCCCTGGGCACACCCGGGGCACACGTGTGTTCTGCAGCCAGCCGGGTTGCATCGCATCCATGTCTCGAAAGAGTCTGGGGACCCTGCCTAACTGTGAAGGCAAACATAGCCCAAGTAAACAGACCCCACAAGACTGTAGAAAATACGGATTTCATTATGCCAGCCTGCACAGCCCTGTTTTCTGCACGCCCTGCTTTGCCCTTTGCAATCACCCGTGGCACTAATCCCACCCTGGCCGAGCACAGCTGAGCACATGGATTCCTCCCATTACAGCCGTGGGGACTGCATGTGCGTATGGGGTGGGGGAGGATCTCATATGCTAAAATAAACAATCTCCAGGTATTGGAGGAGGATGTGGCCATTCCTCTATGGCCATCGTGACGCAGGGGCTGGTGCAGTGCTTCAGCTTTCAGCAGCAGAGAGGCAGGGACACCCATGCCCTGGAGGACTTGTCCTTGTATGAGGTGCAGTTTGCCTTGCCCCACACTGTGAGGGCGTTAAAGATGGCCTCGGGCTGGTGAAGTGTCTCGTCCAGTGCAGCATGCTATAAAGTCAGCGTTAAGCATTGTCCACTGTGTAAAACCTGGGCAGGAGCTGTTTTGTGCAGGCTTTGGTGTTAGTACACCTGGCAGGGGTGAAGGAGGGCATAAGGCTGCTGAGTGGAGGATTTGCATCCTCATCCCCTGCCTTTCTCCTCTTCTGTGCGATCCCAAGTGAAAAATGTGGTAAAGAGACCTCCTGCAAGCAGATGCCTGCGTGGTGTAGCCAGGCGCTGTGTCCCTGTAAGGGAGGTGCAGCTGGGGAAGCGCAGGAATCATGCATGACTGCATCCAAGATGCTCTGTATTCTCCTTTCTAGGAGTGATGCTGAAATGGCAAATGACGCTGAATTGAGGTAAAACTTCTTTACTTTGAGGGTGCCCGAGCACTGGAACAGGCTGCCCAGAGGGAGGTTGTAGAGTCTCCTTCTCTGGAGTTATTCAAAACCCACCTGGATGCGTTCCTGTCCAACCTGCTCTAGTTGAACCTGCTTTGGCAGGGGGTTTGGACTAGATGGTCTCCAGAGGTCCCTTCCAACCCTGACCATTCTGTGATCCTGTGATGGGACTGCAACATAAAGCTTCATTTCAGTATTTTAGTAATTTTGCTTTGACGGTGCTGGTACCCGGTCAGATATCAGTTCAGACCTGCTGGGTTTTAAAACCTGTGCTGCTGTTGCCAGCAAAACTGGATGGGAGGTCCTCTTCCGCGGAGCAGAGGGCCTCGGTGGAAATGCAGACCAGCAAAACTTGGCCATTGCTTGCAGGAGCTGCTCAGCACAGTTAGGGCAGCAGCATATTGCTGTGCGGCATGGAGGATTTGGTGCTGCTTCTGTCTTATGTTGTAGCAGCCCAGAACTTCCAGTCCCCTTGTGCTTCTTTACTTTGCACCTCCTTATCCCCTCTTTCCTTGGATACAGACCTTGCAGTGGCTCGTCCTTTTGCACACACTGCTCTTAAAAGCTTCCATCAGTAATTATATCATATGGATAAGGGGTTTTTTTGCAGTTACTGCAAATTCCTGTCAGTCACCAGACAGCTTCTCTCTTGCAGATTTGACATAGGACATCCCTTCTTCAGCACTGAAGTGATTTAATATGGAAACCTGTGGGAGAGGCAGGATTCGACCTGGCCCAGGAGTGTTACGGCATGCTGTCTTCTTACCTTTGGAGCTGCACACACAGGCTGCTGGCTCCAGCCTTTCCCACCGTGGAGGAGAATGCCCTCCCTGGCCTAGGAGAGGCTGGGAGGAGGCATGTTGCTGCCTTCACTCCTTGCCATGTAATTTTGTAGGGAAGCGGGCTCTAAATCTCCATACTGTTTGCCGTGCGTTCCATAGGGAGTAAGAGGGACTGTGGGTCCTGGGTCCAGCTAGCATGCCTGTCTTAGCATTCTGGCTTAAATTCTGCGTGCAAGTCTGTGGGGCTTGAACTCGGGGCTTTAAAGCCTTGCTTTGCAGGCTGCCCTGTGCTGGCACCTCTGGGTGCCCCAGGGAAGCTGGATTTGGGGTGCCAAGTTGGTGTCGTAGCCAAGGAGCTCTGTGTCCAGAGAGGGCTGGATGGTGCATGGACAGCCTTCCCGCTGGCAGGCTGTCTGTCTCTAAGCTTGGGTTTCCCAGCTGCTGTGTAGAGGAGAGCTCCGTGGGAAAGTGCTTTTCCCACCTCTCTCCGCGCAACCTTGCGCTGTAACGCACCCTCCTCTGAAGCCATTCCCAGTGGGAGGATGGAGGGTGAGAAGCGAGGCACTCATGGGACAGCGAGGCCAGCTTGAGGGATGGCAGGGGAGGGTAGCAGAGTCAGGTAGCAACTATCTTCCTCCTCCTTGTACCAGAGTGTGTGATCCCCTTCACCTCCCAGCCCCGGAGCAGCCTTTGCAGTGTTGACTGTTGCGGGAAAGCAGCGGAGCTCCACCACACTGCCTCTGCAAGCTATAACCATGTTCCCTTACATATGCCCAGGTTTGGATGCCAGTCCCCCGGCCAGTACTCATGAACTCACCATTCCCAATGATGTAAGTAAATCCAAGTGTTTCCTCGGCATGTGTGTGTCTGTATATATATATATGTGTGTGTATATATATATATATATATAAAGGCTGCAGGCATGTGACTTTGATAAACACGTTTAGAGATGCCCAGGTTCGCCCAGGCCATGTGCAGTCTGTTGGGGATCAGCCTGCAGCATAAAGCACCTGTTGGACTTCACCCTGTTGGTAGCTTTCTTAGGTACAATCCTTCTCAGTGTTCCTTTTCCCTTTCCAAGTGAACTCCGTGCTCATGAAACATGCCCATTTGACAGCATTGGGAAGGGGAGGAAGCTCCCCAGCCAGCCCTGATTGAACTATGATTGCTTAATCTAGCACTGGCAGATCTGAGGTGATGTTTCAGCTCAAGTGTAGTTACTGGGGTGTGGGAATGTGAGGAGGAGGTAAGTAAATGGTGTTTCTGATGCCAGGAAGTGCCACACAGGTGTCTGAAGGACGGTGCGTCTCGTCTTAGTGCTGGCGGCAGGCAGCTCTGGGGACTTAGAGATGGTAAAGTGGATGTTGGACTGGGATATTGACTGGGAGGAGGCTGGAGACATGCTGGGCACTGAGCGGCGTGAGGAGGGTGCTCAAGTGGGAGGAGGCGGGATGGAGAGCCCAACACAGCTGCATTTGCTTCTGGACTGGCCCACCGGTTTCCATGGGTTGAAAACCAGCGGGTGCTCAAATCGGGATGGGGGCAAGCAGGGAAATGACTTCCAGTCTCTGTCCTCATCATCTTGCAAGAACCTTCAGCTCATCCTCATCAGGAGTTTCGGGATCGGGCCTGGCAGCTGTTGCCGCTACGTCGTGTGGTTGACCGATGCACGGCAGCACAAGGGAAGGGCAGCAAGCCTAGCTGCGGCTGCCAGGCACCTCTCTTCCTCCGGGATGCGTGTCCAGGCCTCCTTCCACCCGGGAGATGTGGCAGTGAAACAGCTTCTGAGCATCTGCCAGTTGAAACCCTTGGAGATGCTTCACCCCAGGGTCAGCCGCTGTGGGAGGACCCCATGGGATACAGTGTGACCGGGCCGATCCCGGGTCTGCTTCTGTTCATCCGGTGAGGAGCCTGGTCGAGGAGGCTGTGGGGAGCTCTGCAAGCGCTCCCAAGGTTGCGGCAGCCACGTCTGTCAAGTGTGGGGAACTGTGGCCCTGACAGTGATGAGAGCATCCTCAGGAATATCAAGTGATCCGTTGCAAAGGGGCCTTTCCTCCCCTTTTAACATGCCAAGGGACCTGCCACGGGACCTGCCACAGGACCCAGGAGCGCTTGGAGCATTTGCTTGCTGAAAGCCTGGCTCTCATCAGACCTGAGCAGAGTTAAAAGTCATCACCTGCATCTTTCCACCTGCTGAAAAATGCCTCCTTAGCTCTGCCTCCCGTTGTTTTGAAGGCTCTTAAATTCCCATTGTCACCTTCCCAGGAAGCAGAGGACAGGTTTGGGTTTCTTAAAGCAAAGGGTCTACGGGCTTGTTTTAGTGGTGTAGATCAGTTTGTGGCTGCGCTGCAGAGGGAGTTGAAGGAAAGCTGCTGCTGAAATTCATCTTGTCGCTCCTCTGACTGTCAGGAGAACCTTGAGGACTGTGAGGAGATGCTTGGATGTTGCTGAACATCTCTCCAAATATGTTTGGCTCCTCGGGTCTCTCCAGCAGGTTCCAGCTGTAAGGGATTTACATTTGCTGAAGCAACTCTGAGTTATTTCTGCACTGTGAAGACCAGGATGGGTGGCTGTTGGGATGAACGTCATGCTGCACTCCCCAAGATAGTTGATACCCTTCCAGCACTGCAGTGGGGTGAATATTCGGGTCTGTATGGGACAGACCACTAAGGTAGCCCCATGGGCTGACAACAGGACCAGTGAACATTTGGAGTAGTTGTCTTTACCTCTACAGTGACAGAAATCCAGCAACTGCCAAGATAAATGTCCCACATATAAAATTCCCGTGTGCAACCCTGGAAAGGAGCTCAAATGCTGACGGCCCAGAACGGCATGCAGGAACACATTGTGCCTGTGTTGGTAAAGCTGGATGTCTTGGTATGTGTTACCGAGGTGTGGAGGTGCTTGAGGGAACTACTGTTTGACGGACAAATGAGCAGGACCGCAGGTGAAGGCTATTGAAGAAATTCCAGCCATTGAGGACCATTGAGAAGTTCAAGGGGCAGGTAACTGAGGAAATTCAAGCCTCCAGCTGGCTCTAATTTTTTTTCACAAGGGTGTGAAAGACATGTTTTTAAGTAGGATTCTCCTCTTCTGCTGGTGTTGCAGCCATGGGGTGCTCTCCTGTCAATGGCGTGCACACCGGTGAGCTCCTGCATTGCACCAAAATCGCTGAAGGGGGTAACAGAGGAAGTGAGGGCGTCCCAGCAGGGTAGAAGTAGTGTGGGATGGGGTGAGCTATCAGTGGTGTGTGGCTGCACCAGCTGATGAGGAGGTGCTTCGGTTGGGCTGTCCCCGAGGAAGGTTACAGGCTCCTTTTCTTCCAGTAATGCCTCCTGTATAACCATCTTCAGGTTCGCTGTGATTAGTGAGGGGATAAATGTGGAGCAGAGTCTGAAACATGACTTATTCCCACCCTTAGACCCTTGCAAAACGTGGACCAAATATTAGATCATGAAAATTATCGTTACTCAAATGAGCCTGGTATAATGGCTCGCTCTTCCTGAAGGCCTCTGAGATGCCAGGCACTGTGTGCGGATAATTGAAATTTGCCCCCAAGGAGCAGGGCAGGCTGCTGGACGTGTCCTGGGAGGACCGTGCTCACATGGGATTCACCCCTGGGCTGTCCCTCTCCTGTTTTCATGAGCATTAAGGTCACTCGTGCCCCAGGGCAGAGGGAGGAAGGCTTCTAGCCAGCGCCGTGCGGTTGTGCTTGCGTCCCGCTGGTGACTGCTGGAGCTGCCGCTTCTCAGACGTTCCCTCCGTGCTTTTTTTCTAGCTAATAGGCTGCATAATCGGACGCCAAGGGACCAAAATCAATGAAATTCGGCAGATGTCGGGAGCACAGATCAAAATCGCCAATGCCACGGAAGGGTCATCGGAGCGCCAAATTACCATCACAGGAACCCCTGCAAACATCAGCCTCGCGCAGTACCTCATCAACGCCAGGTGAGACCCCCTCCGCCGAACTCCACCACCTCCCACCACGGCCGAACCCGTCCTGCCAGCATGGTGGGAGCAGCGCTCACTCCCGGCACCGTGGGCCAGGAGGGGCTTCCTGAGGCTGGCTGGGACGAATGGTGGCTTGCTGAGACTGCTGAGTGGGGACCAGATGTCACCAGCGGGACCTTTCGCCCTGGCTGGCACTTTGGCTGGGGACTAGGAGCTGCTTCGCTGCCGGCAGAGCAGCCGCGGGTTGCGCCGGTCGCCTGCCCTCCCAACACTCTCGCTCAAGGATTTTGCTTGTGGGTGGGCAAAATCGCCGCCGTCTTTCCCTGCGGACGAGGCAGGGGATAGGGATGGGGACGGAGCTGAGCTGGTGGTAGGGAGGTATCACTTGGGACCTGCTTGCTGGGATCCCAGCATCACTTACTGCCGCCTCAGAGCCTCTTCTGCGTGCTTCCAGGCCTCCCAAAGGCTTTCCTGCATCCGATGAAAATAATCAGCCCAGTAAGCGCAAGACACGGGAACGGCCTGAATTCTTCTTTTTCGTGCTAAAAATCTTGGCGCAGCAGGACTTTGCAGGGGCTGAGGATTCCCAATGCCACCTCCGGCTGGGGGGAAATGCTGCCTGTGCTGTGGGGGTCCAGGGCTGTGGCGATGGACTGCGAGGGGAGCGTATAGGCGAGGCGTAGATGGAGAGGGGTTGGGAACCAGCTCCGTGCCTGTGGTGAGCCGTGACCGGGGTGCTCGTGCAGATCTGTTTGCCTGTGCCTACAGCCTCGCGGATAGGGAGCCCAACTGGAGACAGGGCCTTTTCGCTGGCTTTGCACCCGTCTAGCACCAGCTGTGCAAGCTGAGGCTGTCCGTGCCCTCCACCGTGGGCAGAGTGGGTGCCGTGCCAACCCACCACCAGCCTAGGACGTGCGTGTCTATGGGGGACTGCTGGCAGGGTCCTGAGGATGGGGGACTGTTGACGGCGACTCTGACGTTCGTTGGGGTGTGGGCTGGGAGCACCGGTGAGGTCTGTATGTGCTTTCTCCTCCTTACACCCCAACCCACCTCAGCCCCAACCTGCAACAGACCTCCACCATCCTGTCCTGCCCCGCTGTCCCGCTGCCCACACCCATGGCACCTCTCCAGCCGCTCGGGAGAGGGACGGGGTCGGCCCCGCGCCCATGGGCACAGCCGAGCGGCTTTCCCTTGCGCTCCAGCTCCTTGCTAATCCCTCTCCCTCCCCCCAAGCCTCTTGAGACAAGAAAAGAAAAACGAGCATCTCTTCCTTATTAGGAAAGCATCCCAGTAGTAATATAATAAGGCTCTTCCTTACTGGGAAGGCATCCATGGGAGGGATGCTGGTAGAGGGGAAGCTGTGTGCTGATATGTCTCCTGCCAGCATCCCTGGTGGGTGGC
>NW_010246143.1:0-222 GCF_000690775.1 Eurypyga helias
CTCGGCTGCGCCTCCGAGGAGTCCGACCCCGTGCTCTAACGCGCTCTGGGAGGCTGGATGCAGGAATTGTATCCCCCTGGGCCTGTTCCGGCCCACAGCCCCTTTTCTCTCTCAGATCCCGGCTTTCCTTTTCTGTCCCCTGAATTCTGGCCAGCACGTCTTGGAAGCAAATCACAGACCCATGGAATGGGTTGGGGGGGAGAGACCCCAAATCCCACCCAG
>NW_010246144.1:0-12756 GCF_000690775.1 Eurypyga helias
AAACCATTCTATGATTTTATGAACTGCTTATAATTATTTTTGATAGGTACTTGGGAATAGGGAGCAAGAATTTTTTACTGGCTGGATTTTTAATTGGGCAGCAGTTACCAGAGTTCATTTCATGGACTGTACCTAATAGTTTGGACTTATGCTGAGGACCTTTTAACTAATCTGTGCCATGATACCTTTTTGTTCAATATCAGTTGCAGGATGCACATGGTACATGCAAGCTTACAGCTGGGGAGAATTCAGCACCATTGCAGCTGACTTTTTGAACAAATATTTCTGGCAACATAACTTTCTGTCTCTGGCACCAGCTTTGTGAGAGCAGCCGGTGGTTGCCAGGTCTGCTCTATGACTCTTATCTTTGGTATACATATGGGAAGAACTTCCCAGTCCCAGCACAGCTCCGTTGGTTTCACAGCCAAATGCTGCCGGCCAGGATGGTGTCGGCAGACCTATCTTCCCTTTTTTGTATCAGAAAGCTAGCAGCTGGTCTTCTTTGACTGCCTGTCTTTGGTTTGTAAGTCATTCACGAGGCCAGGATATCTGTTATTTCTGTTACCAGTTGGCATCTCCTCTATGTCTGGTAAAGAGGAGGCTCTCACTACCCCTGCTGCTGGCCAGTGATGTGGTACCTGTGGCACTGACCCTAGTGCACATCCTCATTCCTGGCATATCTGGGAGGGACTTCGCTGCTGTGGCTGCTGGTTCTGCTGAGGACTGTCATGGCTAAAAAGGCCATGTATAAACAACTTAAAAAGAATTTGAAGGTTGCAGTTTTGTCAATCCTGGCTTTTGAGTAGTATGAGATTATTCAGTGTTACCTACAATTTAATTCTTAGCTATCTTAGATCTTGCAGTGTTGTATAATGGCTTAAGTAAGCTTAAGGAGCAAGGAAACTGCACAAAAACCCCCATAACAAAAATGCACATATCTTTGCATTAATATGTGCCCAGGTTCAATGTTATAATATATTTGTCTGATTATCATAAATACAACCCAGTCATTTCTCCCCACATGAAAAACGGGTACTTTTCGGCTGTGGTATTACTTGGAAAGCAAGTGCTCTGTCACTGTCATCTTTACAATGTAGCAATTTACATATACTTCTGTCTTGTTCTGTGACTGGCTTTTATGTGCTCATTGACATATACTCCTTATGTTGTGAAAAGTACCTAATATTAGATATAGCTTTTAGAGGCTTTTTTCTTAGAGGCAGATCATGGTATTTATGTACCCTAAGAGCAATAAGAAGTAAAGGACTGAGGCAGTGCACACATCAGCCTGCACACGGACCTTGCTGAAGCTGTATTTGCTAAAGAGGTGAAGAGCCCTGGGACAGAAGGATCTGCTGGTAGCCAAGCACAGCACTGAGAGTGTGACAGAGAAAGCACCAGAGAAGAGTAATATCCTGCAGGAAAGCCTTGTTACCTCAGACAATTATTTTTGCACTGGTAAAAACCTTATTTGCTGATTTCTGAGAAATTAACAGAATAAATTTTTTCTCTGTTTACAACTAAACGTAAACTACACAGGTCTATAATTTAGGTAGATAGATGCATCCATCTTTAAATCCCCTTAAATATTCCATTTTTATGTGGTATATTTGTTAAGCACTTGACCTTGTTAATGCTGATAAAGACTTCAGCTGGCTGAGTGCATGCCAGTGCTGACAAGATACTGATTATTACCTTTGCTGGGATTCAAATGAGCCCTAAATCACACATCATAAAGGCACATACATATTGTCAGTGTCTGGATGTTTGATTACAATACTGACTGTACCCAGCATATTATATGGTCTAATACTGGAAAGCTCAGCATGAGAACAGTTGCAAAATTCTGCAATCAAATATGGATTATAGTTTTAATTCCACGTTTCATTATGACTTTCTTCAATTTAATTCTGTAAGGCTATAGAACTTATGAAAGTTTTGTGATGAAATATCAGTAATCTCCAGCACCTAGAACAGGTATTTGAATATAGGCTTTAACATAGTGTCAGGAGGAGAAGTCTCTTGGTTGTATTAGAGCAATAAGTTTCACGCGATTTTGAGTGACAATTTACAAGTGTTTCATAGCTTTTTGAATAAGTTCTTGACAAAAAAGTTTTCTGGCAAGAAACCTGCAGAAAGGTTGTCTCATTTGAAACTTCTAAAATGCCTCTTGGTCACAGAGGTCTACATGTATTGAACCAAAGTAGTTCCCCTCTCTCTGTAGTAAACAGAAAGGTTAAACACTGGCATGTCACTCATTTAAAAATGACCCTGTTAAGGTACCTCTGACATATTGTGTGTAAATAACTTGGGACTATGTTCTATCTTTCCTTGTTCGGGAACACATTTAAAAATATGCTGATGGTAGGTGTAACAGACCACTCCTTAGAAAGTGCTGCTCAAACACTTTGTGTTGTCTCTACTTCTCCATTTCAAAGTAAACGCACTGTTTCTCCTCTACCTGACCTCAGACCTTATTTCGCTGATCATAGTTGAAAAACAGAATCCAATAACCTAAAATGACAATAAAGGACAATACCTGTTGCTCTGAAGTAGCAGTATCTGTACCTTGTATTCAAGATTTATGGCAGGGCTAATTTGCTTATCAACTTTGCTTTCAGGGGACCATTTAAATCTTAAGTAAGAAAATCTGTAATCCAGAAATATTTTTGATTTATATTACCTGCAGTGCCTCATGCCAGCTGAGCAGCTCCACCCTGCTGTGAGGAACATGTTACATCCGCATTCAGTGGAGTATTTAAAGATACCACAGGTACTTTTGTATGGAAATAACAGTGTTCATATAGAAATGTGAAAAATTAGTCCCTGTATGTTGTTATTAAGCTCACCTCTGAGCTATTTTTCTTCTGCTGTCCAGTTAATCTACTAGCAAATGATAGGTTTACAAACATGCCTCTTGTTAGAATTATGCTTCCTAAAGTCTTCATCTTAGACCTGTACTCTATTATGTTAGGAAAAGCCAGTATTGTTGAAAATACCAGCTTTGAGAGAATGAAATACACAGGTCACACAAAAGCAGAATAGAGGAAATATTATTCTAATCTCAGTATTAAGTAGTAAAAGAACTGATCCATCAAAATGGATTTGCCCCAAAGTCATCCAAAAATTTTTTTGTAGTAAAACCAATGAGATTATTTGACTTTCGCTAGTGTTTAACCCCACCCTTCCTTCACAATATCCTTTACTTTAAAACAATCCCTAAATCCTGCTCATATCAAGTGAGAGCAAAAGAAGTTTTTGCATCTTGACACAGTCATACTATATTAATTTGGAAGGAGTGCCCAAAGCATCTACAGTACAAATCCAGCAGGACCAAATAATTTACTGTGTTTCTTGTCACCAGAGTCTTTTAATACAGAGATTTTTATGGGTTTGTTTTTTTTTTCTTCTTTTAAATGCATGCAGAATGACATCTGTATGTTAAAATGTTCAATCTGCTTGCGCATTATGGGCGAGAGAAACAAATTTTGAACCTTCTTCTGGCACTTCTCCATCCCTAAATCTGCTGTACATAGCTGTTCTAACATTTCCTTTTTTTCTCTGGGGTAGGCACAATTGCTCTTTGTCCTCTATAGAGCAGATCAGTGCACAGGGAAATCTCATCTCAGCCCTAGCACAACTTGACTCCTGTGGTGTTTCAGCACTGAATTCTGGCCATCTGCGTCTTACTGCTTCAGCAAGTTTCCTCTTAGTATTGTCATTAAGCATTTTCTGCACGCAGCCTTTGCGCTTGGAAATGAGCAATGTTGTGTTAATCTAATTCTAGTGCATCAGCTAGACTGTGTAAATTTGTAGGGGCATGTTATTTGGAGCAGAATACATATTTCCTTTCCATTGAATACAAATTTTCCTCCCTTGCCACAAGCCTTTCAATTACTGGGAAGACACAATAAAAAGACATTTATGCAAGAGGAAGGGGTCAAAAAACAGTTTAATTTTTGGTATTCTTCAGCTTGGATCCCTGTTGCCTGCTGAATATTATATACGCAATGTCCAGTGATGTGAGAATATAAACATACTTTTGAAGGAGGTAAGCAAGATTTTCTTACAGTGACTTTTCTATTGCTGTTTTGCAAAGGTGTGTTACTTGTCTCATTACAGATCTTAAAAAAAAAAAATCTACAAAAACAACTCGCACAAAACGGAATAAAAACCAATTAGCATATTTTCTATTAAAAAATGAAAAGCCAGATTTTCTCTTTGTCATTAGCAGTGAAGTAACAACCAGATATCTCAAACAGTGATGAGATACCTATTTCATTAGCTATTCTTCACAGCAAACAGATGGTTCCTGCCACAAAACACTAAACATCTAAATACATGATGAAAAATGAGTAGATCAGGCAGAAAGGAAGTGCAAAGAAACTATACAAGTGGCTCTGAGTGCTCAGCCTAGGTAGCCTGTATGCAGAAACCAACACATGCCTTGATTACCCTTTCAGCCACAGTAAAAGTGGGGAAGATGGAAGCGGACAGTTCAGTAAAGCACATTGACAGCTTCTGTGTAGACCAAAGCATCACCTGGCTCAGCTTGACACATGAAACTGAGAACAGAGGGCTTTTGGACACAGGTCCTTCACATTCTCCGTGCTACAGGGTCCTGGAAATTTCTGCATGTCCAAAATAGTTCCTGCTTCTGGAAAGTCAGTAGTCTGTCTTCTCTATATTATCCAACATGTTTTCCTCTGTTTGTTGAATTTGTGTTCAACAGAGGGGCCTTAACTATTCCTGTATCCTTAACCCATCTCGTTTTGAGCTTAGAGGAAGCCTGATCCAAGATAGATTGGTGAATGTGTTCATGTGTTTCTTTTCTCTTAGCCCTGGAGCACACATTATTTTGAAAAATGAGCGTTCTGAAGAAAAGAGTGCGAGGGGGTCCACTGCGACTGTGTCACCTTAGTGACATTTCAGACAGTTGCTGTCATACAGCCCTGCGGTCACATGGGTCTTCCAGCAGCTAGCTGGGCTGACAGCTAGAGTTTCATATCTTTTGGACAATAGTACAGACACAGAAGCTTATTTTGTGGTTACTTAAGAAACAACTTTTGTTCAGTTTCATTGCCTTTGCTTGTCCTACTGACAGTTTTCTGCTGTTCAGTTGTATGGTCAGTTGGTAGGCTGCATGCTTTTTAGTAACTTTTGGACATTCAAGTTAAATTTTCAAAAGGATTTTCCAATCAAATGTGATGTATAGATGCTGCTTATTTTATGCTATTCATACTTGGTAGTGATAGAGACCCCTGTGAGGGGGAGCTAGCAATTCTTAGCCTTATGTAAGAGTTGTCTCATGTCCCTGTATCATGTGATAGGCTACACAGCCCTACTGAGCAGAAATGACTTGCTTAGAAACAAAAGGAAAGCATATGCATAACAAGAAGGAAGTTCATAATGACCCTGCATGACAGTGATTTAATGTGATATAGGCTGTCCCTATTAAAAAAAAAAAAAAAAAAATTCTCAGACAAGTGGAAGAATTCCTCACGATTCCATTGGGTGTCGGATGAGAATGTTTGTGAACAGATCCCTAAAATTTGTTTTGGAAGTAATAACTTGAGTATTCTCTTAATCTCCCAGAATAGGAATTGAATGTCATTCTTTTTGATTACATTTCATGCCATATGAATATTTTTTTTTCCCCTCTGAGAATGAATATAAGTGCCAGAACAACAAAATTGGGCATAATGGGTGCTCCACAGCAGCTGAAAGTCCTTGGATGAAAGACTCCAACTGCTGGCTTGTGTTGTGGTCTGGCACCTGTGAGCCAAGTGTGGTGAGAGCCTTGGATAATGAGAGAGGTTGATGAATAGGATAGTTTGAGAAGGATTTTTCATAACAGCACAGAAATTCTGAAAGTATACAAATGCATTTTAAATGTTTAGCTCAGGTTGTCAGGTTTATTACTCTTTTAGATTATTGCAGATGGTAAATCGTTTTTAATCTTTCTTTTAATGTTCTGTACATTTGTTTATAAATTCCTTAACTTTAGGAACATCTGCATTTTGTTTTCCCCAGTATTACTAAAGTTGTGTCACATGCATCAGATTTGCTTTGAGAATATTACTATGTGCAGCAGTGCCACCAGATTAAAGAGATGATTATGATTATGAACTACCCATAAATTTACTTCTCATTTTTGTGCAGGTCTGTAAACTGGCTGAGTGGATCTGATTTGCAGTATGGCTGTTTTCTGCCATATGCAGATGATTAAGACCTATAATTAACTAATGATCTATACAGCAGTTCTACAAATTCTTTTTGCTCTGATTGCCCACTCCTCGTAGAAGCCTTTCTGTAGCTTAACAGAAATTTCCACTCCTGGCTCCTCCAAACCTTAGCTATGAAACATCTTTTAATTTATAAAGGAACTTAATGTTTCTCTTTATAGTGGCGGAGGTGGCTAGGCAAACCTCGCAGCTTAGCGTGGAGTGATGAGGGGAAATAAAACACCTAGCAGTCACTAGGTAAAAGAAGAGCTTTTTACAGCTCTTCTTTAACTGCAGCCAGCAGTGGTGTCAGCCAGCCTTCCTCCACAACAGCTTCGGTGAAGTTATAAATGCCGCCTCTGAGTGCAGAGCGACCTGGCTTTTCTGAAGTAACCGTAAATGTAACATCTCCTTTAAGCGACAACCTGAAACATTAATAGCATTTAGGGAAACAATGGCCCTGTTAAGAGCAAGTGATGCTGGAACATGGGGAGTGTTGGCTGTCCTTGACTTTCCAACCGCCCGGGAGCCGGTGAGGAAGCGCAGATGGAGCCAGTCTGCACAAGCCTCTTCACACTCTGTATTTTTTTTGTTTCAAAGAGCAGGAAAATATTGAACAGTGCCAAAGTCCGAATGAGTCACTACATGTACAATAGGAAAAATCATAGAGTACTGAAGACCACCTTAGATGTGAGTTCAAAAGAAAAATGTGTATACACATCTTGCATGTATTGCTGATTTCTTCCTTTAAATCCCTACCATGAATTTTCCAGGAAAACATGTGACAAACAACAAAGAGAAAGTTCACTGATTTATATTGTATTCTACAATGGTAGAAGAAAATGTTGGAAAATAATCAGGGCAATGTTTAAAAAAAAAAAAAAATGGGGGCACATCCCAGAAAAGTTGATTTAGAGCCCTAACAATCTCTTATTGGTGGCAAACCTCCAAGCGCCTTCAGAGGGAAAAGGATTCAGCATAGAGAAAACAGAGTGTGAACATATTTTTTAGTTTAGTTCCCTGCACCCCCCCTTTTAAATGGTTGAAAATGTAAACCACATTTAATGCAACTGGTTCTCACAGGTAATATGGAAAGCATGCAATGGTGTTGCACTAAGTATTTCTGCTTTGGCAATACCAGAAACTATAATAACTCCCAAAATAAATGTATTATTACTATGAAGGATGCGTTTCAGTGACTAGAAGTAAACAAGAAAGCTCATATCCTCAGTTAGAGGAAAGGTTTGGAAGAAAAAATGGCTATGGCAGAAGAGTGTGAAAGGCACGTAAGAAAACTGAGGTTAAAGCCAAAGACTGAATAAAAGTCTTTTGCGAGACTTGCAAGAATGGCAAGCAAAGAACTGAAGATCAGATTTCTTACGGCCAATGAAACCTTTGACATCAAAGGAGATATGCTGATTGATTTCAGTAGCTTTGAAATACGTGTTTTAATTGGATTGAAACTATTATTCTGGAACATATGTAGCAGCAATGGTCTAAACCTAGATTTCTGCAAGCCATTGGTCTGGTATGTGTGAGGAAGTTACAGTGGAATCAACAAATCAGGAGATGATTGTATCTATTCTGCATATTGAATCATATTTTATATTTTGGTCTCCAGACTGTTTCGTTACATCTTCATAATCCCTCAGCATTGACTGAAAAGATATTCATGGTTCATAACAGTTGGGCAAAAACTGAATTCCATCTGGTTCTTCCATAATAAGTAACTGGCATGAAGGTCTTAACAGAGAACTCCTCCTTTGCTAAAGACCACATCAATGCTGGTTTGTGGTTTTATGTCTGAAACTCTTGTTTAATGTATTTATATGAAGAAAATTGCTTTCCTATGCAGAAGTCCATATGATTAGACAGCAGTGCCAGCTGATCATCCAGTCCGGTAAAAAACCTACAGCCACTTCTGATGTGTAACAGCTCATGGATTTTGGACTGGTACATCGAGATAATTTCAGTAGGATAAGTGTTTTCTGTGTAAAATTGAATGATGGAGAATTCCAGGTCTTTCTGGCAAGTACTTTAATTATAACAAACCCATCCAGAAATATGTATAGGTCTATTAAAATGTTTCTTATTGTTTCATAAGTTAGACTCTAAGTTTTTTTGATCCAACTTTTTTTTTTCTTATTTTGTTTTAAATTGTGCTTACTGCTAATCTGAAAGCCAAGTAAAAATCGATGTTTTGTGCAAGGACCTAAATGTCAGCATTTGGATATTGAAACCCATCTGTCATTAGAAAGTCGATCTAGTAGAATAGTCAGTTCTATAATTTCTATATAGATAGAAGGGTAATACAGAAAATAAACCCTGAGAAAATATAGTCATAAGCATTGAATATCCACAACTCTAGTGACCCTTAGGGCTAGTGAGGAAGTAGTTCTGAGGAGTTTCAGAGCAAAGACAAAGAAAATTGGTAGTGAATATTACATTGAAATAGTTGTGTACATCTGATATAACTGAGGAGAATATGAGCCAAATCTTAAATGTTATTGCATTTCAGTTGCCTCACCTCAGCTTACTCTCTTATGTTATGAAGCTTACCCCCTAAGTTATGAAGAAATTGGCACAAATTCACTAATAGTTTATTTTCAGTGATATTAGAAAGAGACAAACAGTCCATAGGTATCTGAAAGTAAGCCTCCATTGACATGGGTCCCAGCAATACAGTTCTTATATCCTGGTTTTTCCCTAATCATTGCCAGAGATGTGTAGCTACCTCTAGAGCAAATTGTAACTCAGGCTGCTAGATAATATGTTTGTCTTTACAACAGATAAACGAGAAATTTGAGCTGAATATAATTGCTTCTGACTAAAGGAACTAAAAGGTGGAGTCCAAGAGCTGCAGTATGCTGTTTTATTCTTTTCCTGAGAAAATAATGGATTGGAAACTATGATGTATTAATCGTTTTAATTATATTTCCAAGTCCCTCGTACATGTCTTTTCTGTCTAGTTTATGACTTCACCTACAATTAGAAGCTAAAGGTGCAGGTCACCATGATCAAAATGTTACACCCGTTTCTGGCAACGTCCTCATAAATAGCCTGGAGCATATGCTTCCTGTATCATCCCCCTCTCTTAGGGAGAAAGGCTGTTATTGCTGATAACAAATCAGCTCCCATGTGATTCATGGGAATAAATAGCCAATAAAGTCTTAAACGTTTCTCCCTCACCCGCAGTCTTACCACTTGATACTGTGTCCTTACTCAGGACTTCCTAGAATGGTATGGTCATCACTTCCTGATGCTCTTTGGCATGAGTGAAGTCTACAATGCCCTTGGGTAAAATGACTTTACTTTTTGGAACAGAATTTTATTTTCTATGTCAGCAGTTTTCACTGATTCCATGGAAACTACTTTCAGGTCCTCATCTATTTTCTACTTGAATTTATGGGTGATTTGCCTTTCAGCATTGGAATTATTTTTCCAATCAAATCTTGTTTCTCTGTAAGTGTGTATTAAAAGAAGATAAAAATCTTTTAACAAACAAAGTCCTAATTGTCAGAGAGGTGATTAAAAAATAGGCTATTTCTAAGAGCTACCTCCTCTGCTACAGCCTGCTCCTCAGATAAAGTGCTCTGGTGATCAAAAATAGTGAAGGAAAATTCTGTATTTAAAAAAATTGAAGCTCATGGAACATCGGCTGAACTAGTACATGTTTTTTTCAGAGGACATTTAATCTATGTCAGTTCTGCACAATGTGCTTTTGGCTTCACAGCAGGAACTGGGTATTAGAACAAAGATTTCTTTTGATTTTCTGCAGAATCTCAAAGATTTAGGGGAACCCTTTAAAGCTGTCTTTTTTACAACTATAACAATGATGCAAAGCAAATGAATTGCTAGCCTAATTGCAGACCTATTGCGTGTCTGGTTTTCACCTAGAAAGCAGTATTGTTTAAACCATTGTGACCTCTGGAGAAAAACAAAACAAAACACCCCAAAAAACCAATGAAACCAAACAAAAAACCCCAACCAACTGTGAGTCTGGTCTTGAAAAGACACAAAAGAAAAAGAAAACAACAACAACAAAACCCACAAAACACAGAGTAACAAAAAGTAGCAGGAGAAAATTATTTTAATACTGTACTTGGAAACATCCTATGAGCTCCTTCCTCTTTACATTCAACCTAAATATCCAGTTGGTGAACCTACACTATCATTAATTGTTACTTTCAAATAGAACTGGTATAATACCCTTGCATTTCTCAATCCATTTAACTGGAAGATCATCCTTACTTTTTGAAATAAATCCAAGGATCATTTCATAGCATGTTGCCATGATGGTTTCCATTTACAACTCAATAAATATGTATTTTAATATAAAGCAGTCTGAGAAACCTAACTTCAATGAAGGCAGTGTTTGAGAGGTTTGTGACTAGCTCTGCTGGAATCACTTAGAGCCCACATAATCTCCTGTGTTTTGGTAGCTGATTTGTCTGGGTTTGTCTCCCATTCTCACAAGCATGCCTGTGTAGTTGTCTGCCTACAATGGATTTGTTAATACATGTATTGTGAAGTCCAACTGCAATGGCGGAATCTGAAGTTATAGAATCATAGAATCACTGTGTTGGAAAAGACCTTAGAGATCATCCAGTCCAACCGTATCTGTCCGCCACTAAACCATATCTTTCAGCACCTCATCCACCCATCTCTTAAACACATCCAGGGATGGTGACTCCACCACCTCCCTGGGCAGCCTGTTCCAGTGCGTGATAACCCTTTCAGTGAAGAACTTCTTCCTTACATCCAATCTAACCCTCCTCTGGCGCAGCTTGAGACCATTCCCCCTCGTCCGATCATCTGTCATTAGGGAGAAGAGACCAACACTCACTTCTCCACAACCTCCTTTCAGGTAGTTGTAGGCAGTGATCAGGTCTCCTCTCAGCCTCCTCTTCTCAAGGCTAAAATGTCAGGTCGTCAGTAAATATGTTGTAGCTATGAAAATACCAGTTCTTCAGAGGCAAAGTCACTACTCTTCACTTCAGATTTTTCTTTCCATATCTTCTGGGCTTGAACCTATTTTAAGATGTCAATGGAAAAAAACCCAAAAAAAAAACCAAAACCAAAAATCCAAATCAACCCCAACTCTGTCAAACCAAAACAGCCCAGGAACCTCAACAGTGACGCCAAGCAAGTTGTTAATAATTACAGATTTTTGACTCTACTGCAGATAGAAGCATTTGTCCATATGGAATGAAAACTGACAAATATAAGCCCTGTTTAGATTCTATTTATTACATTCTAAATGTTTTACTGTTTAATTACAGGACCTCCCTGTCTCCAATGGCACAATAATTTTAGCACATCTAGGAATGATTTTCTGAGCAGGACATACTACTGTCAGGGTTATTTTCTACCTTTCTCTGATAGTGATCCTACTTGCTGCATTATTTTTAGAAACTCGTCTGTAGATAAAAGTTCAGTAAGGGTGACCTTTGAAGCAGCCAGGATGATTCTTTTCCCCTTGCACAACACACTCTACCTCCCCCTGTCAATCCCATCTCCAAGCAGACACTCCTGCCTCTTGATGTTAAAGGGTGCTACTTCATAGAGAGAAATCACTATCTGACTTGATACTGTCATTTTCAGTTTCCTAGGGATTATAGAAAACATCACACACATTTATGTATAGTATATTTTTCCATTTTCTTCTTTCTCCCACAGATTTTTGCCTTTTTTTTTTTTTTTCTGACAGGAAAGCTGATTGCCACACGCTGGTGCTTCTGAGACAGGGAATAATAAACCCTTAAACTCCCTCCTTCCACTCAGTTTAAAAGTAAGGTTTTAAAAACTCCAAAGTAACCAACAGGCTTTCTGCAGTGCATTAGTAAGTCTGTTTATTTATTTATTAAAATCCATTTAAATATCCCTTCTCCTTACCTTCAGTGGGAGGAATTTGAAGCTCTAACTCAGTAGTTATTGAGGTATCCAGTGGAGCTATGCAACCTCCTCCTTCCCACTCTACAGAGAGGAAGAAGAGGATTTTAGATATGTGGCTGTCGAGATGGGTTCCTAGTTCCCCAGGGTCTCTCATCAGCAGGGTGAGGTAGGCAGGAGAAGGTGAGGCACTGTCGAAGCCCAAAGACACGTTGTATGTCATGGTAGTGGGAATCTGGTCTGCTGCTGTTGCTGAGATGAAATAGGCTCTGTGGAGCAGTGTTGCAGCTTCTCAGTAGCTTAGGAGGATTATTTGGCAATTACTGTTGAGTCTGATCCTGGAAGGATCTAATTGTGAACGTTTGTCCAAGCTTTCTACAAGATGTCAGAGCATTCAGCACCTCAAACTGCCAGGGTCAGAAATGGGGAAAAAAGGGAAATAATTCCTTATGATGATTGCCAAATCTTTGTATTTGCACAGATCTGGCACTTTATAAGTAGCATGCTATGTCCTCGTAACTGTTTAATAAACTATAAACATTCATTACAATGTTTTCTAATCTAAATGTGATGATTAGGGTTTTGTGGTGGGGTTTTCTTTTATTTCTTCCTCCTTCCTTCCACCCAGCCACCCCCCCCC
>NW_010246144.1:12787-16430 GCF_000690775.1 Eurypyga helias
AAAATGGAACATAAATCCATTTGTTGAAAGTAGGCAACAATTTCCCCACTTATCCCCTTGGGAAATTGGCCCATCAATTTTTAACTCCTATAAAAGGGGATAGAAGATAGTTCCCAAGGACTAGGCTTGGAGAGCAGATTGTGGAGGTCCGTCTCATCACACTTAATGCAGTTCAGATGTAGGAGGCTCCACCTACTCTAAAAGATTGTTAGCATCTAGTAATTTTCCATAACTAAAACAATTAGATAATTTTTAATTCTGTACAGCATCTGTGTGCAGTGAAATAGTTCTGGTCAAGGAACTGACACAGATTGTACATCACAGCACGTGTGTGTAGGAGAAATTGGTTTCTATCTTCTTTGACCTCCTTCTGCCAGAATTAAATTTTCAGACACACCCAAGTTTACAATGATCCTTAAAAAACCCAAGCAATTATGTTTAAAGGAACACAGAAAAGTAATTCTATTTTAATCCAACTCTTTGGCACAGACTGTGGGGGTAATGAGCTTTCAGGAACTGTTACGTGAGTAATTCCAGTAAGACGATTTGTAATCACGGGCTGTGTATTCTGTTAGTTAATTTGGAGTACAAGAAGAAAGTTACATCAAAAGTTTGTAGCAGAGAAATGATTTGTCGCCATTAGACACCCAATCCTTACCACACAAAGTCACTACAGTTTTTATTACCTTGAATTGATTGTGAAATGTTGCCATTGTAGAGTTCTGAGATTTCTTCACAGTGTTTCCAATGCGCTAGAAAAGGAACTTTCAAATGGTTTTAATGCAATTTGATCTCCAGCTCAGCTGGAGCTAATGATGTGGTGTTGTTTGGGTCAAACATATCCTTTCAAAGTGAACCTTCTAGTGATCGTCTCCTTTCACTACGTTTTGGTTTGTATTCAGAGGCACATGAGTTAGACTGAGTTGCTCATCCAGTGTAAGCAGCCCAAACCCATGGCAGATCCTCTGTCCTACTTGTCAATGTATAGATATCCTGTACGCACACTGAATCACATATTCGCATAACTCAGCACGTACCCTGGTGTGGTTTTCTGTTTTCTGTAATTGCTTGGACTTTAGTCTGGCAGGCTGGTGCACATCTAATTCACTTAAAACATCTTCCTTTTTGCAAGCGTGGAAGAATGAGATGACAAACTTTGAGCAAGCCTGTACTATGCAGCACACAGCTTGCTCTTCCCAAACAATGTTGGGGCTCTGTGTTCAAGTGGCATGGCAACTGCTGCTATGGTAACTACTTCCATGATGACCAGTGTCATAACTCCTGCATTTTATCAGCAAGCTCTTGCACTTTCAGAATATCAAATCATACATTTGCCTTAATGAGCAGGAAGATGCAAGAAAGACACTAATTCAATTTCTGTTAGTAAATGTGACTGATTCTTTTTCAGTGTTTATGCTAAAATGATTTCACTCTTTCTTATGTCCATCACATTCAGTTTTTCAAGTAGTTTCCCAAGTATTGAGTATGTTAAATACTCAATACCCACCTGAAAAGCTTCTAGTGAAACCCCTGAAGATTTCTCCCTCCACTCCCCAACTGAGACCTCAGTATTGTCTGCACAGTGAAACTGGTACAGATGATAGAAAAACTAGAATGACTTGCCCCATCCCTGGCTGTCTTCAAGGCCAGGCTGGATGAGGCTTTGAGCAACCTGGTCTAGTGGAAGGTGTCCCTGCCCATGGCAGGGGAGTTGGAATTAGATAGTCTTTAAGGTCCCTTCCAACCCAAACCGTTCTGTGATTCTATGAAATGTGAATACGTAAGAAAATAGACAATGAACAAAGTCCTCTGCACAATACCAAATGGAGAATCTTGGTAGTAATTACCAACTATCCCAACTCAGAGAACTGATGACTGAAAGTGTCCTTTTAATTTTTTCTCCTCTGTGACACTCCTATTTCATATCACTCTGACGTATCCTGGGGAAATCATTGTGTAATTCAGGAGAATTACCAGTTACTTCACTGGCTTGCTGTGTGACCTTGTATTGTTTCACTTCTGTGTGATATTATTTTTCCCTCTCTAAATTTTGTTTAAAAATGTTTTTCTTAGAGGATTTCTGAAGTGTAATTAACATTTGTGAAGGATTTAGTTTCACACAGAAAAAGTGATGTAACACCATCATGACATGACACTTATTACTTGGCTTTATGCATTTATTATTTGTCTGCAAATAGCCCTTTGGCTCAAGCAAGAGGAGTGCTGGATGCAAAAATTCAGTGTCAGCAACTTCATATCCTCCCTATTGCCTTATTTACAACTTTCTTGAAAAATATCACTTGTGTTCTTAATTTTACCAGGTGCTTGCTGATCAGTTTTCTCATCACAGCAGATAAATTGTGCTCTGCAGACAATATTTTCACATTCGTTGGTGGCAGGGAGGGAATCATGCTGTTTTATCAGATTGGCAGATATGATTTAGGAGAACTTCAGTTTGCCTCCATAATCTCTATTTTCCAATTATTGTTTTTTGCTTTCTTAACCGATCTTTTAAAGAGTTTCCTTTCCTTACGCTTTGCATTCTGTCTTTTCTTGTTTACTTATCAGAATAAGTAGAACTAACATAAAAAGTGTCTGGTGTAAGACTCTGCTCTGCTTGGTGCTGCTATGTTGAGGTGAGTACAGTACAAGGGTGCTGTATCCCATTGTCTCTGGAATACAGACTCTGCAAAAGTCACTGGATGATTTTCAAAATGCCAACAGCAATGTCATTAAAGATCTGCCAAGTACAATCACTGGGGGAACTCTACAAAACGTGACTTCAGGACTACTGGAAAATTCCATGGAACATGGGGAGATGTGAAAAAAGAACCCACCTGAAATATGTTGCAGGTTGTAAGCTAAATTTTTTAGTAATGATTTGTGGATGTATAGGGATCGCAGAAATTTGAGGGAAGTTTTCCACAGAAAGAGTATAAGATGATGTTACATCTGATCCCTGGACCATGTAAAAAAGTCAGGAGTTTCTATGCATAGTTTTTTTTACATGCATATGTCAACTGTCTATTGCATAGCATGTGTTACGTGTAAACTGGACAGCCTCCTTCATTCCAGATCAGAATTACCTGTATTTTAAATATGGCTGCAGCAAAGAAAAAATTAAGAATAAACACAGGACTTGGTTCTCCAGCAGAAAAAGGCTTTGTAAACCATTAGTAGTCCTTATCTTAATGAGAAGTTAAGCAGAACATCTCTGCCATCTCTGCTGGTATGAGGGATTCAGGCACAGTGTGTGGCCAAGGAACATAAGGAAGAGTAACCCTGGTATCTTTAAATCTGTTTCTTTCTTTCTCTTTGTTTTGCTGAAGCTGTGCTAATTTAGGGAATTTGTCTCATTGTGATCCAAATGAGAAATAATGAACTAGCTGAAGTTGCAAAACAAAAATTAAAGACTTCTGAAATTGTTCAGATTTTTCTAAATACAGTTTTGTACATTTATCTTAGTAGTTTTACCCTAAAGAACAAATCTTGAATATGGATATATTTTAAAAGCCAGTTTAAATCCAGATTCGATAATACTTTGTCCTACTTACTTTTATCTCTTTGTTTCTCTCTCTCTTTTTTTTTTAATTTTCTTTGTGATTTAATGTGGCGGGTGTTTTTTTTTTCTTTTTTCTTCTTT
>NW_010246144.1:16473-22643 GCF_000690775.1 Eurypyga helias
TGGGGGGGTTTTTTTTTTTTCTTTTTTCTTCTTTTTTTTTTTTTTTCTTTCTGCTGTAATAATGTGAATAAGGCTATTTCTGTTTTCTCTTGCCTAAATGGCTTTTTGCTACTTGGTCACACCTTCTCTTTTCTTTTTGATTATTTCTCCTGTCAGTTTTAGTTCTTTTTCCTTCCGGTTTTCTTTTTCTTCTTCTATCTTACATATTTATTCCTCTTTTCCAACACTCATTTTTTTTCCTCTTACCTGGGAACTCCTAAAATATAACAATTATTGTTTTACTTTTTAACCTTTATTTTTAAATAATTTATTAATGTTATGTGTAGCTATGTAGAATATATAGATTATAGCCATATTTTAAATTCTGCTTTAAGTGGGAAATTAAATAATTTCCATTTTTTCTGATGTGATCTAACAGTGTCAGTCAGAGAGTTTGTTAGTACTTAAAGTTTGCCTAGCAGAAAAAATGAATAGAATTTGTGACATCAGGGACATTCAATATTACTTCAGAAGGGCACAAAATGATAAAGTTAGTGTCTATCTTTAAAGGGACTGAAAAAGAATTATTATTGATGACTCAGCTTTGTTTCAATTAATGGAAAAATACTGGAACTAAAAATCAAGCCAAGTATTTTCAAATACTTTAAAAAAGGAAAGTAACAAATGGACATAAGTTGTAGTCAACACAGTCCTGTCAGAAATATATTAAATCTGTTTAATTTCCACCCAGGACCAGCTAATACCCTTTGCCAGTGAAGAAAAGGTACCAAATATTGTTACATTAGTAGAGCAGTGGACATTTTAATAAGCAAAGGAAATAGAGTCTAGACGCTAGATGAATCATTAGAAGATGAATTCAGACTCAGAGACTATATTCCACAATTTTCTGTGGTCCACAGTCAACACTTTTAATTAACTAGCGGGATAGAAGCTTAGGGAGTGCTCATATTATCTTTGTAGATAGCATCCTCCTGGAAGAGCCAGCAAGAGCTTTGAAGCAGGAGTTGGACTTTGAGATAAGCATTAGCTCTGGGGTCATCGTGGTGTTGTGTCTCTCCCCCAGCGCAGAGGACAGGACCACCATCTTTTGCAAGAGTTCAGTTGAGCTGCCACTGATCACAAATGAGCCTGGTTTACAGCTTAATGTCCTACCAAAACCTGTCAGTGGGGAGTGCTGTAGGTGTGATGGGCTGTGCAAGGTGTGACTGGGATAAATTCTTGCAAAAGGGTTCCATTACTAAGGTCTTTAAGAGTGAGGTTAGAGAAATATCTGTCAGGAAGGACTGACATGCAGTTTGATTCTGCTTGGTGGAGGTAAAGAGCTTTTTATTTCCCTTCCAGTTTTATGATTTAAGATTTTATGATCAAAAGAAAAGATTCCAGAACAAAAAGATAGCTTTATATTTCAGTCCTGCTGCTCACTGGGATTTTGGACATGGCGAGTGTTCTGAAGAGCTGAAAATCACATTTTGAAAATAAGCATGTGTGAAGTTTGTTTGACAAGATACAAGAAAACTTAAAGATGGGCCCATGCAACCTTTAGAAGACCTCTATCTCTTTCTCTGTAATACACTAGCAATTAGGGTGACTCTTCCTTTCTGTACTGCCACAATGCCTTTTGATTTATGGACTGGCTGATGTTTTTTCTATCTAAGGTTTTTTTCCCCCCCCCTTCATCTATAAAAACAGCTCTCTTGGAGGCTTTTGATTAACATGGAACAAAGAAATATTATTTCACTTGTGAGAATATTTTTGTGGTACTAGAAATATTCTCAAGGGTGTGAACTTTATGAGGAATGTTTAGCAGCACAGATTCCACCTATTTTCCCACATTTGCTTTGCAATTTGAAGTCTGAGTTTAAAATTCACGCATTACTACTCAAATTTTTCCCTATCAAAACCCTATTAAAACCATATTTCTGAAACAGAAATGGCAGTATGACCAAAACAGTTGGAATGTTCTCACTAAGGCGTATCTGCAATACTTGATAGCTATTGGCATTTTGGATTTATGAAGGGCCAGCTGTGAGACTTTCACAAAACATAACTTTTGATTTATATCTTATTAATTATAAGCAAAAGCATGCACTGTAAAAGAAATTGCACAATGTGATAAACTAATAATGAGTGTTTCTACTGTAGTAAATTTCTTGTGCCAAATGTGATTATGCATTTGCATAATGATTCCATTTGCTCATAAGGGGTCAGAAAAACAGTCCCCCAAGTACAAACATTTTTTTTGCTTTGTTTTGACTTTTTTTAATGTTTACAACATGAACAAACATGATGAAACTGCCTTTTACTAGGAATTAGATCTAAGTGGTGTTAGAAACCCATCAAGTCATCCATGTGATCTTTAACTTTGAAAAAGAAGTATTTTTCTTTTTTCAGATATGGATAGCTAATTATTGTTTAACTGTTTAGAGAGCTACCAGGAGAACTATTAAAATTCATTCAGTTGTTCAAGACAGCTTGCCAGCTCTTGCATAGATATTGACACCCATCCAGTTTCCCACTCATAGGGACTTTTCTTTCTACTTCTCAATGGTGTTTAGTTCTACCAAATATCTACCTGTCTCTGCCTTGGGATTTATGTAAAAATTTAGCAATATTATTTTAATAAATCATTGGTTCACTTATATTTTAATACATCCTTGGTTAGAATGAAATGTTGGTGCAGTCCATAACATACTTGTAATAGCCTATTTCTGTACATGGGAATATATTATCTGTGATGTGATGAAGCAAACCATTTATACATAGGTCCACTTGCTTTGAGGATGAATCATTTGGAAGACCAAAGTACTCACAGGTTTCTGGTTTTTTTTAATGCCACTGGCTGATGTTGACCTAGTTTCTATAATCAGATTTATCTAAGTGCTCTTCTTTTTTTACTGCGAGAGATGATATATCTGAGCCAGTATAAATTTGCCAAAGTGCCAGGGGCCCAAATCACACATTACTGAATGCATAAAACAGATTTCATTGACTGACTGTAGTTTAAATTCTGAGGCAATATATGAAAAAATCCTCAGCATGTTTAAGTACTTTAAGTTACACGAATATTAGAACCGAATTATATTTTCAGAATATTTTTATTAGAGCATGCTGTTTAAGGTTGTTGTACCAAAGTATAATACTATAAATGCATATTTTTATCACATAGATATGAACCATCAGCAACATTGTTACTTTAGTAATTAATAAAAACTACTGTAGATTTGAAGTGATATTTAAACCAGTACTATTTTCTGCAGCAAGTTTTATTTGCTGTCTTTCCGGCAAATTATCCACTATTCATACCAAAGAATATTTCTTTGTTTCCTTACCATTGGCATCCAATGACCTGTTCTGTCATTCTTTTGTTTAATTTCTGGCCTACCTTGAGATTAAAAGTGGGAAAGATAGTCAAATTGTTTACGTCAATTTTTTTAAATTGTTTACAAATTGTTTACAAACAACCTCCCCTTCCTTTTGATATAAAAGTCTTGTCTGCAGTCCAGTCTTCATTGTACGTATTTGCCTAGCTTGCAGATGACTCCATGACTGGAAGGAAAGCCTCATCTTTCTGTCAGTGGCTGAGGGTGTCTTCTGTTTCAAGTAAAAACTGATGTGAGATGCTTTGGTTGGTTACCAGAACCATTCAGACAGGGATTTCTCTTTGTTATCATCTCAGTTATGGTTACAGCTGTTTGTGTGGATGTGTTATAAAATAGGTCCATCAAATAATTTAGATTAAGAGTGAACTGTTCAAGGTATTATTTTTCAACAGTATAATTTCTTTATAAAGCGTGTATGTTTCAGTGCAAAGGGTCTCTGTACTCTGAGACTTGTAATCGGTCACGTATAGACTTTCAGAAATACTTTATACATACATCTCGATGAGATTAATGCATGCGCCCCACAACAGACTGTTGACTGAACCTGGACATATTAGTAATTAAATGCTTCAGGACGATAATCTGTATGAGGCAACCACAGACAAAATCTATGTTGAAGAGAACCTTCAAAAACATTTTTTGCAAGTAATTTGTAACACTGGTTACCTCTGTGATGTGAACCTAAGACTCTAAATATGCAAGAGATCACACACCAAATAAATAAGGAAAAATATAAATTATATTAGGTTCTTACTCATTTGTGTGCATGTATCAATGGACTTTTCATCCACATACATAAACAATATAGAATGAAATCAAAATCCCAGATCAAATTTCTTTCAGAGTCTGGGTAAGATTTTTGTATTACTTTTTTTCTAGTACACCCACATATCTAATTCTCTCCAGCTTCCAGATCTTGTACAGTCTTAGAATAACATCAAATCAGTACACATCAAATACTCTTGCTTTTGCCTCAACAGAAAAGCACTAATGGTGCTGACAGTATTTGAAAAGCTTAACAGTTGGCCCAATATGGAATAAATTATCCTGAAAAAGAAGCAGAACTTTTTTCCAGCTATGCTATTATTGTAGTACATTGCATCAGCAATACCTTTAATTGTTTAATAATACGTTACATCACAGAGAAAAGCTAATGGAGGAATCTACCTTTATTACAGAAAAACAGGTGAATGCTTTGTGTCTCCTTCTCTTTCTAAGAGAAGTACTCCTCAAAGCAAGAACTGTGATTTTTATATTGTAGTTTGAGGCATTGATTCTTTAAGACAAAAACACATTTAATGTAAAATATTCGTGTAATTTACTTACGAAGTAGTTTAGGAAGAACATGAGTGTAATGTGATGTTGCATTTTCTAAACTCAAATACTAAGTATGACTTCATTTCAAGAGGATTCTTAGGCATGTGTTTCACTTTAATTCTGAAAATCTATTGATGCTATTATGAATTCTTATGTATTGGGATGAGACACACATTTTCTAAGGGAGGTGCTCTTGCCACAAAAGGAGAAAGGATTTAATCTTCTGTCTCTCATTTCTGTCTGCCCTCCTCTCCCATCTTTTTGCAAATGTTCTTGTTTTGTAGCCTCCTCCTCACAGATTTGACTTCATCTTCTGCCCTTCCAGTACCTACCTGCTTGCTTCTCCAGAGAGGTCATCACACACATTTTGTTGACCAGAACTATTAGATGCAATGCTACCTTAGGCAATATCTGTTACCTCATCCCCAGCTCTCACTGTGTTGCTACCTCTTCAGCAGTGCCAAAAAAATTGTTTGTAGGGTTGTGCAGTTAAACACCTCAGGGTGAAAAAAAGAGTATTTAATGGGCATTACTTAATAAATTCTATCTTCAGGTTGCTCATCTAGTTCATTGTGCAGTCCCAGACCTGGCTGGTTGGCATGACTAAGTTGTAGTTAACCACTGTACAGCAGTAATAACAAATGGGAAGTCATGGAAAGGGCGAGGGCTATCATGGGGTAGTGCTTAGGATGACATTTCTGACTGTTCTTAGTACCTCAGAATAAGGCCTGTGGGTGACACTGCTTTGAGTCTATAAGGAATGAAGGCAGCCTGATTCCCAGATGAGAAGTTGAGAAGGCTGTAGCAGTTGTATTTGAGGACAGCCTGACCTCTCTCATTTAGGAGGAAACTGCTTGTACAACAGTCAAAAATCAAGAGGTTATCTCTACTGATAATCATAAATGGTCTTAAAAAAAGTTATTAAATTCATAAGGCTGCAGGCTATAAACAATTGGAATTTCCTTGTTTATAACATCTTTAAACTTTTGCCTATAAAAAGATGAGACACATGCTGTAGTTACCAAACACTTTTTGAGATTCCATGTGAAGTCAGGTTTTGATATTGTGATGCCAAGCTAGAGAATTGCATTAAAACATCTTGGGGGTGGTGATGGTGGTGGGTGCAGCTTCTGAATGTGCATAATCATAGAATCACAGACTGGTTTGGGTTGGAAGGGACCTTGAAGATCATTTGTTTCCAATCCCTCTGGCATGGGCAGGGACCCCCTCCACTAGACCAAGTTGCTCAAAGCCTCGTCCAGCCTGGCAACACTTCCAGGGATGGGGCATCCACAGCTTCTCTGGGCAACCTGTTCTAGTGCCTCACCATCTTCTCTGTGAAGAACGTCTTTCTGATATCCAATCTAAATCTACATGCTTTCAATTTAAGCCCGTTATCCCTTGTCCTGTCACTACAGGCCCCTGTAAAAAGTCCTCCTTCCTTGTACGCCCTCTTCAGATACTGGAAGGCTG
>NW_010246145.1:0-229 GCF_000690775.1 Eurypyga helias
CGGTGACCCCCCGCCCCGTGCAGGGATGCTCCTGCGCCCTCGAGGGGTTTGGGTTCTGCCAGGGGGTTGTGTCAATGAGAAAATCAATTCTGCTGGGGTTTTCACCCAAATCTGCTGGGTTTTCACCCCAAAAAAACAGGGAAAAGGAAGGGCGATACCTGCGTAGGGCTGGGCACGGCGTCCGTCTGGTTCCCCAGCCCCAGCTGCCCCATTTTATTCTCCCCGAAGG
>NW_010246145.1:340-649 GCF_000690775.1 Eurypyga helias
CGGTGCAAAATGATAAAAAAAAAAAAAGAAAAGTGGCGTTTTGGGGCAAAACGGCCCAATTTCAGGCAATTTCCCTGAAAATAAACAATAAACCCTCCCCTCCAGTACCTGTAAGCGCCAGGGTGTGGTTCCGGCCGCAGGCCGCCAGCACGATGGCTTCGCCCCCCAGCACCTCGATGAGCTTCGGGGCTTCCACCCGCTTGGTATCGCCGTGGCCCAGCTGCCCTTTCTCATTGCGCCCTGGGCAAACACAACCCGGGTTTTGGCCGCAGGACGGGAGGAGGGCGCAGCGGGGAGGGGCGGGGGGGT
>NW_010246145.1:679-2061 GCF_000690775.1 Eurypyga helias
CCAGCGCTCACCCCAGCTCCAGAGCTTGCCCTCGGCGGTGATGAGCAGGCTGTGAGCGGCGCAGGGTCCCGAAACCACGCTCCGCACCTGAATCCCTGAGAGACACCCGTACCTGTGCGGCCCCCACAAGTTCTGGCCCAGATTACGATACGCAACTGTATGAAAAAAGGGAAGAGGAGACCCCCAAAATAATATGAATTAATTAAGAAATCAATTAAGCGTCGACGCCATGAAAAATAAGCGGGAAAATCGACGCCTAAAACACAAGCAGCGCGTTCGTTTTGCTTTGCAGCGGGCCCGGCACACCCCGAGTTCCGGCACAGATTACGCTACACGACTATCACTCCCCCCCGCCGATTAATTAATTAAAAATTAATTAAATATCCACGCACATTAAAAAAAAAACCACAGAATAATTAACGCAACACAACCGCGTAGTAAGCGGCGCGTCTGTTTTGCTTTGCAGCAGACCCGCTGCACCCCGAGTGCCGGTCTGGATTACGCTGGGCAGCTGTAAAAATCACCCTCCAAAGATATTAATTAACTGAGAATTAATTAAATAGCCACGCCTAGAAATGAGGCAGAAAAATTAACGCAGTATGAACGCGTAAATCGTTAGGGGCGCGCTCGTTCGGCTTGGCAACAGCAGACCCAGCGCACCCCAAGTTCTGGCTGGGGCAACCATCTACAACTGTAACCATCCCCCAATTAATTAAAAATAATAATGGTATAAAAATGCATTAAAAATAAGCAGAAGTAAACGTATTAAAGGCACAAAAAATAAGCAACGCCTTTATTTTGCTTCGCCAAATAAGCCCCAAGTTCTGGCCCGGATTTCATGGCGCAAGCGTAAAATCCACCCTCCAAAAATATGAATTAATGAAAAATTAAGGATAAATGCATTAAAAATAAGCAGGAAAAATTAATTAAATATCAAAGCATTAAAAAAAATAAGCAAAGCTTTTGTTTTACTTTGTGGGAGACCCGGCGCACCCCAAGTTCTGGCCCAGCTCAGGATATACGACCGCTAAAAAACCACCCTCCGAAAGTCCTAATTAACTAGACCCAGTCGTTAAGTCGAAAAGCATAAAAAAATAAGTAGAAAAAAAAATTAATTAAAAGGTAAATGCCTACAGAATCAGCAGCGCGTTTAGTTTGCTTTGCAGGAGCCCCAGCGCGCCCCAGGTCCCGCATCGCAACATGCAGCTGCTTAAAAAACACACCAAAAAAAAGGGGGTTCAAGGAAAACGGAGCAGAGGGGCGGGACGCTTGGCCGCGGGGGTGGGCGCAGCCCCCACCTTGCTGCTTAGGCACTTCTTTGCGGCCGATCAGGTCCCAGTTGGTGGCTCCGAAGATGAGGAGCTGCCCCCGGCACCTGGAGC
>NW_010246146.1:0-8337 GCF_000690775.1 Eurypyga helias
CCTGAGCAGCAAAAGCCAGAGAGAGCGAGCCTGAGAAAGCCCAGGAGCATCCTGAGAGACCTCCCCCCAGCCAACTCTCCCCAGCTTATATACTGAGCATGCAATCTTATGGCATGAAATACCCCTTTGGTCGGTCTGGGTCACCTGTCCTGGCTGTAATCCCTCCCAGAATCATATAGAGAAGAAGTTGGGAACACAAGGTGCACTGTGAGAAACTGAAGTCTTTCACTTATATATTGTCAGTATTCTCAGCACAAACCCAAAACATAGCCTCATACTAGCTACTGCAAGAAAATTAACTGTCTCCTGACTAAAATCAGTGCAGCTTCTTGTAGAGACCAAATACCATACACCAATAATACAGATTTGACATTTAACAAGGATGTGTAAGTCTGTGGTGTATACTACACCATCAAAGGCAGTGTCAGCACTGTCAGAATTCATCAACCCAACTGAGCAGGTTGAAAGTCTTGTTATGGAAATTGGGTCACCTTTATGAGACCTCCAGCGCCCTCCATTCCCACCAGTTGCTGGGGTAGAAAGCTGGGAGACAGCCTTTCCCTGTAGTTAAGACGATAGTTGTTGGTTCCAGCCAGAGGTGTTTAGATACCAGTACCAGACTTGGCAATCTTGCAGCTATAGCTGCATCTGCTGGCATAGAAAAGAAGCTGCTGCCTGTTCAGCTCTGCCTGTTTCCATGTCTGTCTGACACTGGGGAGGACATGGAGAAGCAGCAACTCTCTGGAGACTGACCAGTAGGGACGATGACATGGTCCTGCTCAGCAGAGCAAGCGTTCCCAGGCCTGCCTTCGAGCTGACGACGCACATGGCAGGGAGGCAAAATCTCCGTATTGTGCCAGGATCAGTCCTCAAAATTATATTTGAATATTGCAAAGTACAGGCACCTCGCTTTTCTCTTTCGACTGTGACTCCATTTCTAGTTACTCCTTTTCTGTCAGGCTGTGAAACCCATGTAATATAACAATGGGAAGTGTCAGGCTGATAATCCCACTTATCCTGACACAACTTCACCTGGGGTCACGACTCGTCCCTGGAAACTGCTGACAATAAATAGGGCTTATGGTTACTCATTGATCAGTGACAGCAGAACAGATCATTTAAGGGATTACACTGCATTTCTGCACGGAAAACACAATGCTCAGGGTGTGGGGAGAAAAAAGCATTTAGGTAAAAATTACTGCACAGTGTGAACACCCAAATGGGATGACCCAGATTTGTAATTTTACATCTGGCACTCCTGGATTTTTCAGTGGTTGGCCTTTCAAACTCAGTTCTTTCTTTTTATTGCCATTTTATGTGGGAGAAATAATAGTAGAAAAACAAGTCCTAGAAAACATAAAAATTGATAGAGATTTCAATTACAGGCTACACACACTGGTGCAGGATTGAAAATTCCAAAAGGCTACATCTTGAGAAGAAATTTCACAAGGTATGTCCATTCTCTTGATGTGATTCTGTGCCATTGTCCCTCTCAGAGATGGTATCAATCTTGCAGATTAACTGCTACTCATTCAGCTACATCCTCAAAGGGATCGTGGTTCTCTTCATAAATGATTCAGGCAGCAACAGTACACAAACTTAACTCTTTAATGAGGAATGAACAGCTACTATATAATTTGTTTTAGATCAGTGCATCTTGCTCCCTCTTGCTCAGCAGTGCTTGTGGTAACCAGAGAGCTTACAAGGAAGCTGGACGGGACTTTTTACAAGGGCCTGTAGCAACAGGACAAGGGGTAATGGGTTTAAATTGAAAGTGGGGAGGTTTAGATTGGAGATCAGGAAGAAGTTCTTCCCGGAGAGGGTGGTGAGGCACTGGAACAGGTTGCCCAGAGAAGCTGTGGATGCCCCATCCCTGGAAGTGTTCAAGGCCAGGCTGGATGAGGCTTTGAGCAACCTGGTCTAGTGGAAGGTGTCCCTGCCCATGGCAGGAGGGTTGGAACTAGATATTCTTTAAGGTCCCTTCCAACCCAAACCGTTCTATGATTCTATGAGAGAGACTGGGAGACGGGTCTCCCAAGTGAATGCTGTAGCTCACCTTTCCTTGTTTTGATCACTTCCACAGACTGAGAACCACCAAGTTTTAACAAAGAAAAAGGACTGATGTCAGAAAAAAAACACCAGCAGACAGTGATAAAAGCAAACAACTAAGTATGTTTATGTGTGAATCTAGACAATTTTTGCCCATCTACTTTTAAAATTTGAGACTAAGGAGAGTGCAAAGTGAAACTGTTTATATCCCTTTAGGTGTCAAATCCCCACTGCACACCTGCGAAAGAGAAACTGAGACATGCAGCATAGGAGAGCATTAAGGGAATGCAGGAGTGACAAGGAAAAAAGCAGGGGGAAGTCTGAGATGACATGGGACCATAACCCAAGAGAGATAAGGATGACTTGTTGCTAGGTTCCAGAAGAACAGAATGATCTGCTGACAGGAGAAAGAAAGCCTAAGATTTACACCAGAACTAGGAAAAGGTAGTGACTACGGGCTTCGTTGTAAGAATTGACAAGTCTGTCACTTGAACTGTTGCAGCCAAGGAAGATGTATGATATCTGCCATGAGCAAAAGCTATGAGATATGTGCCTGAGGCAAGAATGAATACTGATAGGAAGTGGGAGCAACGAAAGCACAGCAAAAACTCCCCTAGTTGCCCTTCACATTGGAACAAATGATCCTGCCAGATTCCTGTTGAAACAATATCCGGAATAGCTCTGCCCAATAGAAATAAGGCTCAAAGCAAGATGATCTCTATGACAACTGTCTCTGTCCCCAGTGGGGAGAAGGCATGAGATCAATAAGAAAGTGAGGATTAACAGATGAATTAATGGAATATGTTATTTGCGTCTGAAGAATATTTCAGATATTTAATCCTTGGGAGGAATTAGTGGGAAACAGTCTCTTGACAAAAGGATTTTCTCATCAACCACAATACCTGGCTAACTTAAATACCAGGATGAAATTTCATGTGATTTAAAGTAAATAAACTCGGGAGAAGAACTTTTAAGAGAGAGCTCTGAAATCCATGCCATCTGTCAACACAGAAGTAGAGGAGAGCATAACAGATAAGGAAACACTGTGTATTACTTAATGCCTGTGAACAGAAGAAGGGGAAAAAAAAGAAAGATGAGAAAGACACATGCTGAAGGAAGTGGTAAAGTCAGCAAGACAAAGTAGTTAATATGATATAATCAGAAAAGAAATGCATCAAGTCAGGAGATAAGAGACAAAAGTGCCTCAATGCTACACATGAAAGCAAATGGAGGCACTAGAATTTAATAAGTACATGCAAGCAAATACTAGAAGACTCAGCAGGTAGTAGAGAAACAGGAAGGGTTGATCTGGATAAAACATAATCCATGATTCAAAGAGGGGGAAAAAAGTTAAAAATTACTTATCTGTACAACTAGTCAATCAGGTAAAGGCTCTGGCTGAAAGACAGGTCCAGCCATAGGAATGGCTAATGCAAAGCACAGAAAAAGCCTTTTATTCTTGTGAGAAAAGTTTCAGATGTGGAAGGAGATTTTTGCTGCAGTGAGAATACGGGTTAGCAGTATCAGAGTGAACCAAGCAGTTGCTTACCTTCCGAATGCAACAGTGGTTGGATACTCCTGGGAGTCTGAACAGACATAAAAATTGGAAGCAGTAGTCCCCCAGAATTACAAAGTAGTCCACATGGGTAACACAGGCAAAAGCAAGAGGAGATTCTCTGGGGACAGAATTCGGACCAGAGAGGAAACTGAAGACTAGGACCCCATGACAGGAGGACCAACTGCAAGACTGTTATCACCTGCAGGCACAGAGGTACAATAGGTATACATGGAAAATTTGTAAGGAAGAGAGGTTAGATACTTTAGAACCTAAGGAAACATCTGCAATTAAGGATTTCCATGAGGAAATGGCTTTAGCCAGGCTGAAATATTAAAGATTAGGAGGACTTCTTAACCAGGGAATCGCCAAACAGCACATAGTTTGTGGTGATGCATCTTCTCAGGTAACGTCACAAGAGCTCCACATTCTTCAGAAAAGAGTAAAAGAAAAACTGGGAAAACTTAAATAGGAAATGTTGGTGAATAGTTAGATTATTTAAAAAAAAAAAAATAAAACCACTAAAAGCCACAACAAACTTACACACGCTTCTACACAGATAAAGCAAGAAACAAGATGGTAGAGCCAGAATACACAGCTTGATGCAGTAGGTGCATTGGAAACTTAGAGGAAAAACAATCCGTGGAACATTATTCCATTGGCATGTAAACTATGGGGAAAAACTACTGGATAAGTAGGTGTAACTATACATAATAAGCTTCATTATTTTACATTATAAAGTCATATCATCATATGAAGTATAAGCTAACAGAAGATCTGTACCTACAATATGGTAGAAACTATATGGACTGACATTTTAAACCTAACTAGGAAAGAGTTCAGTAATGGGGTTATACTGACTGAGTGGTCAGGATAGCAATAGTAACCAACATACTGAAAGATTTGTGAGGCTGTGAAGGTAGGAGACAGTTATAAAAGGTCTCAATGCCATCTTCCTAAAGAATTGTTAGTGCAGATGTCAAGTTAGGGTTGATGACATACATTTTTATATATTTTTAATGCTTAATAGTTCAGCCACTCAAGGAAACTCTAACAAGAAGAGTAATGTTCACTTATTTTACCAGCACACAAACCCAAATTCAAAATACAGCAGAGCCCTTTTGACCTTCAAAGACTCTGAGTTGGCATCCAAGTTGAATTAGAAATAACAAAGTCATATGCTACACTTGTGCTTAATTTGAGAGTGCTTAACTGACTTTCATAGACTGATGGAGTTTTCTAGCTCACAAGCCTAGTACAAAGTTATTCTGGCTTTGAAAGCTTTATTTATTTATTTATTACTCCTAAAATTAAAAATTGAATCTTTTTGTGATGCGAGCTTATCAGTATTAGCAGGCAGCATAGAGAAAACACATGCTTATGAGTTCCTAGCTATATCTTCCATAGGAATAAAAAGAAAGAGCATGAACACTAATGAAATCCTGCATCAGATCTTGTTTTGAACAGCTAAACCAAGAATAAATCACAGTAGCCAAAGGACAACACAATAAAGAGTTCTGTTACATATTACATCAAACAGAAGTATTACAAAGAAGGAGGTGTGATTAGTCATTAAATTGAAAGTGTGTAAGTCATAATCTGACCCGCTGGTATTATAAACCAGATCTCTTACACCTAGCAGTTTATACTGCAAGTAAAATGTCACTAATGGTTTAAAATAGTGTTAGTCCTTAATCTTGACTTTAAGCCTGCAAAACATAAAATCCAACACTTCCCAAGATCGTATTTCACAGTTTAATCATCCTAACTCTTAATGATTTGCACTTTATTTTCAGCTGGAATGCATCTAGCTTTGGCTTCCAGCTGTTTGTTCTTGTAACGCAGCTCACTGCCAGATTAAGGAGCTCTGTAATGCACAGTTACTTCTTCCCATGAAAACACTTACCCATATTGATCACATTACATGTAAATCATCTTTTGGATAAAACAAACCATATTGCACTCTCTCTGTCTTTCATTCTGACATTATCCTCAGCTCTCACACTGTTTCTGTTGATTTCTTCTGTGTTCTCGATCTTTCAGCTTGCTTCTTTAAATATTAATTCATCTCATCTCATTTCAGCTGTCTACAAGCTGGGCATCTAGCCTAAGCAAGTCCACAAGGTCCCTCTATGGTCACAGAGGACAGAGGCAACTCCAGTTTGCAGTTTCTCCTTTTATAATCTATATTTGGACCTAACATCTCTTGGAAAAACAAAGATCACTCTGCAAACTGTATCGCTATTCCCATTGTAATTATCATAATCCAAATAGTCTCATGTCAGCTGCACCTATTTAAACTTCTCACTTTGGAGCTTGAAGGAAATAACACTGAGCTTTACAGGTAAATGACGTCTTTGATACAAGCTGAAAGCTTGATTTTAAAGATGTAATAACTCAGCACATTTCTTCGTAACCAAGTTCTAAAAACTTCAGTAGTTTTATTGATTTCACCCATCAAAACAACCATAAATTTTGGAAGCCCTGACTTCATTCGGTAATAACACCTTTTTGTGATACAACATCAGCTTGTCTCAGAAGGGAATTTATGAAAATGTCTCAGTTCTGAAATGTATGAGATTATAGAAGGAAACAACAGCTATTGTAGATATATTTATCCCTAAATCTTTGAATTTTCAAGATTCTAACATAATTAGGCAGCAAGGTGTTATGAAAAACTGACTGTTCTGATATGAATCAAGGGAAATCATAGAGGTGTTCCAAACACACTGTGAAATACAAGAGTTGAACTCGTTTTTTGAATTAGTGACCTTACAAACAGTCCACCCTGAGCAACCTTCAATACATTGTAATCATCCTAAAGCATCAAATGAGTTTTGCTTCAATTGTTTTTATGCATCACATAGGAAAGCTAAAGAACTGTTCCACATTCAGGAAAAATATCCAAACAAATAAAGCCTTTATGGATTACATAGTGTGTGAAAATAAGTTTACTATGTTCTGTATATGAAAACTGATGGAAAACAAAAATTAGTGAGTTAAAGAAGGAAGAGAAAATAGAGCTATAAGACATGAAGTAATGGTCTATACTAAAGCCTGCAAAGCAGAAGAAAAGCTAAGCAAAGCTACAAGTTCCATTATGAGGCAGCAACCATTGCCAGAGCTTAACCCAGAAGCACACCTCTTTGTACACACAGCAGACAGGTATCAGCGCTCTACGTGCTGAATTTTGCTAGTCCTTTGTTACACAGGGTGTTTCTTTGCAAAGAGACCACACAGACCCATTAGGAGGAGGAGGCTGATATTCCTTCCCTGGACAGCTACTGAGAGAGGTTCCAGAAATGCGGGAGGTGGCACAGGGAAAAAAACACAGCTCACACAAAACTGGACAGCAAGGAAGAGCTGGGAACAGCCAGGCAGGCTGCCCTACATGCAGAGCCTGACTAGTGGTGCTGCAATGCAAAGTTGCTGAGATAGCTGAAGCCAAGCATAGAAGCAAAGGGTCACCAACAAAGAGAAAGTGGGCAGGCGGAGAGCTGCATCTAAGTTTTGATTCAACCTGTTCTGCTTTCTCTAGCCAATTTTCATTTTTGGTATTTAAAAAATAGTTATGTTTTTAGCTTTCTAATCAAGTCATATGGGAGTGGGGGAAGCTGTGTTTTAAATGTGCTGGTCTTTTGGAGATGTTGACACTAGTAGATGATATAAGCCTCTGCACGTCAATCTTCTGGGCACTCATGGCCTAGCCACACCGCAGATGCATTAGTGTAGCCCCTAACCCATTCTTACTTCCAAAACAAGCTCTAGAAATCAGCCCAAGACTTGCATCTAGCTGTTCTGAGGACAAGTAGAGGTGAGAACTAGCACATGTCAGCATCTCTAAGCAGAAGTCTTATAAGGAGCATCTGAGGGAGCTGGGGCTGTTCAGCCTGAAGAAAAGGAGGCTCAGGGGAGACCTTATGGCTCTCTACAGCTACCTGAAATTAGGTTGCAGAGAGGGGGGTGGTGGTCTCTTTTCCCAAGTGACAAGTTATAGGACAGGAGGAAATGGCCTCAAGTTGCACCACGGGAGGCTTAGACTGGATATTAGGAAAAATTTCTTCACCAACAGGGCTGTCAGGCATTGGAATGGGCTGCCCAGGGAGGTGGTTGAGTCATCATCCCTGAAGGTATTTAGGTGACTTGTAGATGTGGTGCTTAGGGAAATGGTTTAGTGGTGGACCTCCTGGTACTGGGTTAATGGTTGGACTTGATGATCTTAAAGGTCTAGTCCCACCTAAATTATTCTATTCTATCTTCTACATCTTCATACTTTCTCCTGGCACAATAAGATTAATTGGGTGCTTGCCAGGATCCATCTCATTCCCCACCCATATCACTACAAATAACTCTTGTCTTTAGTGAAGAGAGGAAGTTCTGGTCATAATGTAGTTTAGCTGATGTCCTCAGAACAGCAGCCCTAGCACAAGCAACAAGTGGCACACATGTAGGGATGAGAAGAAAGAGGGAGCAGGAGCTTCAGTATCTATCTTCACAGGTGAAGAAAAAGATTGCAAAACAATGTCGTGGAGTAAGAGCCTGGAGCAGTTTGACAATCCTGGGCTGAATCTGAGGAGTTAGATGGACCCCTTTCTTCCCAAAGTTATGGTCATAGATGATCACATCACTACTATGCCTCAGAAAGAACACTGATGTCCATGTAGCAAAATGCAGAAATGAAACAGGTAAGACATTCAGACAATGTGCTCTTTGCTGGGTGGGTGGGTGGGTGG